>NC_090651.1:17750676-17768176 GCF_040937935.1 Hyperolius riggenbachi | reverse complement strand
ATCATTAATATTCCTTCATATTAACATTTGAAAATAAAAAAACATGTTTGAAAGGTGGGAAAAATGTTTAATGAAATACATTTTTCAGTAGAAAAATACATCTATTTTCATAGATCTCTACATCATTCCAGAAAAGCAGTGACAGAAGGTTTTGGATCCCAAAGAGGGACTGTCCCTCTGAAAAAGGGGACAATGGAAGCTACATTTTGGGCAATGTATTAAATATCAGTGTTCTTAGTTGGTCATTAGAGAAAACTTCTAGTAAATCTTTATTGGTTATGGCAAAAGCGAACAACTCCTCAATAGGGTGAAGAGCTTCTTAGGATTTAGTGCTTCTCTTTTAAAGAGACTCTGGACAAAAAAAAAAATGCCCCTGGGGGGTACCCACCGCGGGAGGGGAAAGCCTCGATAGGATCCAGTGATCCGTCCTCCTGTGTCTCATGGCGGTCTCGCTTCAGCCCTCCAATTGCACAGCCGGCAATTTGGCAGGTTGTGCAATATTTACCCTTCCCTGTTCCAGCGGGGGCGCTGTTGTGGCTCCCGGCTCGAAAATAACCGATTCCAGTCGGGTCCACTCTACTGCGCAGGCACAGGAGATTTGCGCCTGCACAGTAGAGCGGACCCGATGGGGATCGGCTATTTCTGTCTATTTCAGAGTCAAGAGCCGCAACTGTGCCTGCGCTGGGCCCGGGAAGGTAAATATTCACATGGCTGTCGTTTGGAGCGGCATTCCAAGACCACCATAGAGCACAGGAGGACGGAGAAAGGCTCAATAGGATCCAGAGACTTCCTCCCTTCCCCCCAGGGGCATTTTTTTTTGTACAGAACGCTGTTGTGCAGTCATTAGATAATCTCTGATACACATTACCATCTGAAACATGACCACCTCTTCTACATAATGCAGCTGGTTTTAGATCACCAGGGCACCCCCACCACTGTCTGCATTTTGTAGAATTATTGTTCTATCACACTTCTTGTCTTCAAAGCAAACCTGTAACTTTCATTGAGGGAAAGGTTAGATACTTAACTCTGTGGAGGAAAGCCTTTGATGCGGGGACCAGGTTCACTGAGGCGCTAGACCCGGCATGGGCAAACTTGGCCCTCCAGCTGTTACGGAACTACAAGTCCCACAATGAATTTGCCTTTATAAGTCATGACTGTGGCTTTCAGACTCATGCAATGCATTGTGGGACTTCCGTAACAGCTGGAGGGCCAAGGCCTGCGCAAGACTCTACTACAGCTCATTGGAGATTTTGCTCCCCTTAAAGTCAATGGGAACCGTAACCTAAAAAAAAAGCCAGACACTTACCTAATGAGTCATAATGAGCCTTCCCTCTCCTCTCCCGGTGCCCTCGGCATGGCGCTAGCTTCCCTGCTTGAATCCTCCACCACGGGGGATTTTGGAAGTCTTCATGAGCCGGGTCTCCATACTGCGGGGACCAGGTTCACTGAGGCGCTAGACTCTACTACAGCTCATTGAAGATTTTGCTCCCCTTTGCTTTGCAATAGGATCCATTTGTATTTGTGCCCTAGAGTTGTACAAAGAACTAGGGGACATGATCTGTGCATGGAGGAAAAATGTTTTAGCCATTTATTTAGGAAAGGGTTCTTTGCAGAAAGAGTGATTAAGATGTGGAATGCATTGCCACAGGAAGTAGTTATGACAAATTCTATATCTGCATTTAAAGGGGGCTGCTGTGCGTTGAAAGACATCCATGGCTACAATTACTAGGTAGTGCCCAATGATGTTGATCCAGGGATTTTATCTGATTGCCATCTGGAGTCGGGAAGGAATTTTTCCCTTTTGGGGCTAATTGGACCATGCCTTGTAAGGGTTTTTCGCCTTCCTCTGGATCAACAGGGAAATGTGAGGGAGTAGGCTGGTGTTGTACTTTGTTCTCTGGTTGAACTTGATGTACGTATGTCTTTTTTTCAACTCAAATAAATAATGTAAGACTCCCTAACACTGCAGGATGGTCCTCTGAGCGCCCCTGGTGGCTGCAGCTCTTGAGCGCTTTGAGTCCAACAGGAGAAAGGCGATATACAAATGTTCAGATTATTATTAAATTAAACGTTTTTTAGTGTAGTGTGAACTCAGCCTAACACACCGCACCTGTACTGCAGTTGTGTTTTCCTGTATTTATGTTTTCTGAGTGCAGCTGAATAAAACATACTGCCTTTGAGAAAAAACACAACAGCGGTTAAAGAGAAACTCCGACCAAGAATTGAACTTTATCCTAATCAGTAGCTGATACCCCCTTTTACATGATAAATCTATTCCTTTTCACAAACAGACCATCAGGGGGCTCTGTAGGACTGATATTGTGGTGAAACCCCTCCCACAAGAAACTCTGAGGACCGTGGTACTCCTGGCAATTTCCTGTGTGTGAACCTTGTTGCATTGTGGGAAATAGCTGTTTACAGCTGTTTCCAACTGCCAAAAAAGCATGCAGCAGCTACATCACCTGCCAGCAGTAAAAATGTCACCATGTGATAAATGTCAGAATGTAAATCAGGGATTTAAAAGATTTTACAATGGGCAAACACTAACTAAATCATTTATACTTAATTATTGTAAAATGAAGCCTTTTTTTAATTACATTATTTTCACTGGAGTTCCCCTTTAAACAGCAGTAAAGAAGCAATACAACCAGCCAAAAGCATGGCAAAAGGGAAATTAGTTTATGTGATGGATTAACTGCATGTATTGTATTGCCTTTATATCCTTAGCTATGTAAATTCTGCGTTCCGCCCTCCCCCACCCCCCATATTATTAGCGGTGGGGCCTGGGGCTCGAGATTCTCGCAAACGTTTAAAAAAACAAAAGATGACAATGTGCGTGGGTAATTGTCCCCGAATCTTTAGACTGTAAGCTTCGCTGGGCCATCGGCGGTATATAAATGAGCGAGATGAGGGGAAAAAATGAATGCGGAATACGAAAATAGCATTTTGTGTGGGTGTCCTCATAGAAAGAAAGATAAATCTAATAAAAGTTTTATCCAGCTGAAACGAGAAATCACTAGACAGGTCTTTATTACCATCAACAGTAATGCCATGAAAATGAACACCGCGCCAATGCTGTACCACTATGACCCCATCGCCATGGAAACAGCTTGCTCCCGTCAACAATGGTTCTATTAAGTCCAAGCCGGCAAAAATGGCTTTTATTTGCATGGTAGGCACGAGAAAAAAAAAGGTTTCAAAAAGAGATTTATTTTTTCCTCTGTTCCATTAATGTGTCTACATTGTTACACAAAACAGAAATCTGTTCTACAGAAAGTTCTACGGATAGATAAAAGGGTCTTAAAGGGGACCGCAACTTTTACTGGCATGTTGGCCGTCAGAAGCTCTGGAAGCAAAATGAGCACCTTTGTAAATGGCATTTATTGTTTCTTTTGCTAAGTTATGTCAGTACGGCAGGCTGAACGGCCTGCAAAGTGATCAAACTCCTGGTTGAGGGGAGGAGCAAACAGAAACCAATGGACTATTTTAAGTGCTGTAGCAGAATGCGATTTAACTATTTCTTGGGCTCAGTTATTCTGCTTTCACTCCGAGATAGACAATGTTAGTAACATTGTGGTGTTAGTGTTAGTCTTAAAGGACACCCGAGGCAAAAATAAACAAATGAAATAAACGACTGTCACTCTCTTCCTTCTCCTAAAAATGACTATTTAAGATATCCCACAGTTTTATTTTAATTTTAAATCTACTTTTTAAGTTTTAACTGTCTTATAGTTTTTTTCTCAATGTCACATTCATTGAAGTATGCCGGAGATAAAATCTATGAATTATTGACCCCTTTTATCTCTTTCCTGCTCTCAGAAGCCATTTTCTGCTTGGAAAGTGTTTTATAGTTGTAATTTCTTATCAGTGAGGGTCACACTGTAGTCACTTCCTGTCTGAGTCAGGACTGAGTCAGCCACTTACATACCTGATATTTAACTCTTTCAGGCAGAGAAAGAAAAAAGGAACACAGCCTAGTTATTTGTGTGCTTGGCACTGTACATACCCATGTCTATCTCATCATGTCACATGTCACCCTGGGGTATCCTTTAACAAGATTATTACTTAAACTGCAGTATAATATAGCAACCACAAGATGTCACTGTCTAAAACATTCAGTGATGATCTCTATGGTATTGTGATTTCCTGTATTCATTCTGTGCTCCTCTCTGTTCTAGGTTTGCATTGCCTGAGAGTAGTGTATGATATATCTCTGCAGGTTTTTCTTTAGTAAAGAGTTCTAACTTATTATACTGGGTGCCTCTCTGCATGTACAGAGCACTCTGCTCCATCAGTTAGTTAGTGACATATACTTAGGTAGTGAGGGTAGCCTCTTTGAGATCTCAGAAGAGGGACTTTCAGGTATGACGAAAAAGGGTCTAATATGAATTTTTCATAACTAAAGCCTGGTACACACTTTCAATTTTGTTTGGCCAATTAATGACCAATTTTACTACCCCCATGTAGTGCCAGAGCTTTCCTACACAATTTGCTCATGGTCTTAAGAATCTGTTTGGCCTAATGATACATGGAAGTGGTAAAATTGGCCTATTATAGGCCAATCAAAATTGAATGTGTGTATGCCACTTAAGACTTTGCAGTTTAAATACTTTAACAATTTTAAACCTGGTACACACATCTCATTTTATTGTTTAGCCACACTGGGTGGCAATCTTTAAATGTGTGGCTACCTTAACTGTCCTCAGAGGAACTTAAAGTGGCACGAAACTCAGCATTTTTTTCTTTGCTCTAAAAGATTATTTGTAGCATAAAATCGACAACCTCAAAAAAATTGTAGCAGAACATCATTCAAACAGTTAAATACAGCTCTTTCTCCTTCAGTAGAACGCTTGCTGCTGGATCTGAAGAAGTGATATAATATTTTCTTTTGTTTAAATTTCTTAGTCTGCTACAATTAGTATACATTCCTAGCTGTGCTGAAAATGAGCTCTCTCTGCAGTATAAGCAGAGAGCTGAGAAGTGATCAGTAGATTACATTATTATACGGTATATCAATATAGCAGCTATAAAGTAAAATGCAGTGGCCGCTTTCAGAGTGCATAAACTGTACTATGTAACTTGTAAAAAGACAATGGGACTGATTTACAAAGCTTTTCTGATAAATTATCTCACCTTACTTATTAACTCACAATTTATCTCTCCTTAAATGACTTAACTCGGGCTGCACCTTAATGGGGAGGGTGCAGCTACATTGGGGGAGAAGATGGCTAAACGGTTGGAGGAGATTTTAAACTAGGAGATTTTAAACTAGGATCTGGGGGGAGGCGGGAGGATAAAGTCTCAACATATAGACAAGATAAGGTAAAAAGACAGTGGGAGCCTAACATTATGGGGGGTGGAGAGGGGGGTGGGGACAGTGTAAAGATTAAGGAGGTTGGTAAAACTTCAAGTAGCCCATTTCAGGTAAACAAAATTGGTAAATGTGGTGGTAAAAATATAAAGTGCATGATAACCAATGCTCGGAGCCTTGCAAATAAAATAGATGAACTAGAGTTCATTCTGAATGACAAAGGCTATGACATTGTGGGAATAACCGAGACATGGATGGATGAAAGTCATGACTGGATAGCCAATTTAAAAGGATACAATGTGTTCAGGAGGGATAGAACAGGGAAAAAAGGTGGAGGGGTTTGTCTCTTTGTTAAGAATTCTTTTACAGCTGTCCTCAACGATGAGATGGAGGAAGATTGCGAAGATGTGGAGTCCGTTTGGGTAAATATTCATGGTGGAAATAAAAGTTGCCAATTGCTTATTGGGGTATGCTACAGACCACCTCATATTAATGAAGCTGCAGAACTGCAATTACTACAGCAAATTGAAAAAGCGGCAAGTAAAAATGAGGTCATAGTTATGGGCGACTTCAACTTTCCAGACATTGACTGGGGTATTGAGGCTACCCATTCTGGTAAAAGCAGCAGATTTCTGGCAGCACTACAGGACAATTACTTGACTCAAATGGTAACGGAACCAACAAGGGGGAATGCGTTACTGGATCTGATCATTTCGAATAGACCAGATAATGTAACAAATGTGCAGGTTCAAGAACATTTGGGAAATAGTGATCACAACATGATAACGTTTGATCTGGTGACTGATAGGCCACGGGGCAGCGGGACCACTAAAACTATGAATTTTAGAAAAGCAAAGTTCAATCAAATTAGGCAGGCACTAAGTTTGGTGAACTGGGATAATGTACTACAAGGGGACGACACTGAAGGGAAATGGCAAGCTTTTAAACGTATTCTCAATCAATATTGTAGTATGTATATCCCATATGGAAACAAAATGTCTAGGAATAAAAAAAGGCCTCTATGGATGAATAGAAAGGTTAGAGATAAAATGAAGAGGAAAAAGAATGCCTATAAGGTCCTAAAACAGGAGGGGTCCGAGGCTGCACTCAGCAATTACAAGGAGTGCAATAAAAATTGTAAAAAAGAAATTAGGCTGGCAAAGATCGAAGCTGAAAATCAAATCGCTAGGGATATCAAATCTAACCCAAAAAAGTTTTACAAGTACATCAACTCTAAAAAAAGAAAGGTTGACTGTATAGGACTCCTAAAGGATGAAGGTGGAAACTCAATGGTGGATGACCAAGGTAAGGCAGAGTTATTAAATGCTTTCTTTGCTTCTGTCTTTACAAAGGAAACAGCACTGTTGCAAATTACAGAGGCGGAAGAGTCTCAATCTTCTAACTGTAATATTAAATACTTAACGCAGGAAGAAGTAAAGGCAAGACTAAATAAATTAAAAATAGACAAGGCACCTGGCCCGGATGGCATGCATCCTCGGGTCCTAAGGGAATTAAGTTCAGTTATAGATAAACCCCTTTATCTTATCTTTTGTGACTCTCTTGCAACTGGCAGAGTCCCAGTGGATTGGCGTACAGCCCACGTTTTCCCATTATTTAAGAAGGGCAAAAAATCAGATCCAGGAAATTATAGACCTGTAAGCTTAACATCAGTTGTATGCAAACTATTTGAGGGGTTACTAAGAGATACTATACATGACTTCATAGTAGAAAATAATCTTATTTCTCAGCATCAACATGGGTTTACTAAAGACAGGTCCTGTTTGACTAACATGCTCAGCTTTTATGAGGTAGTGAATGCTAATATGGATATTGGGAATGCTGTAGATGTGATATACTTAGACTTTGCTAAGGCCTTCGACACTGTTCCCCACAAAAGTCTGGTGCAAAAGATGAGGATGCAAGGACTGGGGAAGAGTCTGTGTGCTTGGATAGGGAACTGGCTAATGGACAGAAAACAAAGAGTTGTGGTCAATGGATCATACTCAAAATGGGAGACTGTTAGCAGTGGGGTCCCACAGGGGTCTGTACTGGGTCCAGTGCTCTTCAATTTATTTATTAATGACCTAGTGGATACAGTAGTGAGCAATGTTGCTATTTTTGCAGATGATACAAAATTGTGCAGAATCATCAACTCTAAGGAAGATAGTGTTATATTGCAACAGGATCTGGATAGGATGGCTATATGGGCACATACATGGCAGATGAAATTCAATGTTGACAAATGTAAAGTCATGCATTTTGGTCGTACCAATGGTCTAACACCATACAAAATAAATGGGATACAGTTGGGAACATCAAACTTGGAGAAGGACTTAGGAGTACTCATCGACAACAAGTTAAATAATCGTACTCAATGCCAAGCCGCTGCAGCTAAAGCTAACAAAATTTTGGGATGCATTAAAAGGGAAATAAAAACTCGAGATGCTAGCATAATATTGCCCCTGTTTAACTCTCTAGTAAGGCCACATCTGGAATATGGAATTCAGTTCTGGGCACCACATTACAAAAAAGATATTGCAGTTTTAGAGCAGGTGCAGAGACGAGCAACAAAATTGATACGTGGGATGGAAGGTCTCACTTACCAAGAAAGGTTAGATAAACTGGGTTTATTTAGTCTAGAGAAAAGACGCCTTAGAGGAGATCTAATTAACATGTATAAATACATCAGAGGGCAATATAATAGCTTAGCGGATGAGCTTTTTGTCCCTAGGCCTTCTCAAAGGACTAGAGGACATGATCTGCGCATGGAGGAAAAACGTTTTAGCCATTTATTTAGGAAAGGGTTCTTTACAGTAAGAGTGATTAAGATGTGGAATGCATTGCCACAGGAAGTCGTTATGGCAAACTCTATACCTGCATTTAAAGGGGGCTTAGATGCTTTCCTTGCGTTGAATGACATCCATGGCTACAATTACTAGGTAATGCCAATGATGTTGATCCAGGGATTTTATCTGATTGCCATCTGGAGTCGGGAAGGAATTTTTACCTTGTAAGGGTTTTTTCGCCTTCCTCTGGATCAACAGGGATATGTGAGGGAGCAGGCTGGAGTTGTACTTTGTACTGGTTGAACTCGATGGACGTATGTCTTTTTTCAACCAAAGTAACTATGTAACTATGTAACTATGTAACTCATGATTTCGCTCTCTTTAACTGACTTATTTCATGGTTTAGCTCTCCTTAACTGACTTAATTCATAGAACCCTCCTTAGCTGACATAACTCATGGTTTAGCTCTCCTTATCGATTTAACTCATTAATTATCTCTCCTTATTTGTTTATCTTATGCATTAGCACTCCTTACAGTTAAGGTGAAAAATAAGTCACCTTTGTGAATCAACCCCTATCTTATTTGTGCAGAAAAGCAAACATGATAACTGTATCGGTAATAAAAATTAGGAAAACACATTTTCATGTGGGGAGGAGGGGGGTTCCAATTAATTTAGCTGTATATTTTGCTGTCCTGCAATCCCATATTCTTATTCTTGTTTTATGGGTTAAAAATCTAGGCTAGAACATATACCCATCCTATTGGCCTCCTGCCCTCCACTGCTACTGCTTATTTGTATTCAGCTCCCATAAAGAGTAAGGCTGGCCCTTTGATTTGACTGCAGAACGTTTGAAATCTATAACACTGGGTTATTAACCCTTTAAGTCGAAATCACAAATAAACAAACGCAGACCATTTCTCGGTAGGATTGGTAGGAAGTTTACACATGTTTATGCCATCATGCTACAATGGCACCCCAGTTACCCTTTAAGGTGCCTGCGGAGATGGTTTACCGATTCCGGCGTGTATTCCTAGCAGCGCGGCAGATAATTAGCGATAAGTATTTGTTAGGCTGTCCGGAGTTGAGCTTTAAATTTATATTGATGTGCGTGTAATTTAATATGTACGAAGCGGGGAAACGCGTCAGCCACAAAATCCAGTGAAGGAAAATGTCAGTCCGTTCCATATGATTTGGCTGGAAATCTATTATGTATGTTGGTATGACATATATCTCTGTGTTTTGACACGGATCTTACGCCTGTACATTTCCAGCGCGGTATTCTGTTCTGACATCGCGGCTTCCCTCTCTCTTCAATCATTCTCTCTCTGTTAATAAAGATCGCGGCGGAAATATATTTTTATTCGTTGGAAGGGAAAAAATGGCTGTTTTTATGTCACTACTTTGTCTGCTTTACATTTTTACGCGAGACGGCAGAAATAAGCCGGCTACGGCCCTGTTTTATAGGAAGAAACAGGATCCCGGAGAGGGGGAATATATAAATAAGAGGAAGGATGGCGGCCGCGTTACCGCCGTACAATTTACCGCGAAAAATGGAGGAAACGGGGGTTTAATTAAAGTTTGTTTTCATCTCTGGGGAATTTTTGCAAAAATAAATACCTCAAAGTTCCTTATCAGAACAGGAATCTATCTAGCTAAGATCGAAACGCAGGTATTGTATTGCTTGATGCGGTGAAATGCTATGTGGCCCTCCTGTACATCCCATTGCTCCTCCTGCGCATCCCATTGCTCCTCCTGCATATCCCATTGCTCCTCCTGCGTATCCCATTGCTCCTCCTGCATATCCCATCACTCTTCCTGTGTATCCCATCACTCCTCCTGCAAATCCCATCGCTCCTCCAGCGTATCCCATCGCTCCTCCTGCGTATCCCATCGCTCCTCCTGCGTATCCCATCGCTTCTCCTGCAAATCCCATCGCTCCTCCAGCGTATCCCATCGCTCCCCCTGTGTATCTCATCGCTCCTCCTGCGTATCCCATCGCTCCTCCTGCGTATCCCATCGCTCCTCCTGCGTATCCCATCGCTCCTGCGTATCCCATCGCTCCTCCTGCATATTCCATCGCTCCTCATGCATATCCCATCGCTTCTCCTGCATATCCTATCACTCCTCCTGCATATCCCATCGCTCCTTCTGCATATCCCATCGCTCCTCCTGCGTATCCCAACGCTCCTCCTGCATATCCCATCGCTCCTCCTGCATATCCCATCGCTCCTCCTGCATATCCCAACGCTCCTCCTGCATATCCCATCACTCCTCCTGCATATCCCATCGCTCCTCCTGCATATCCTATAGCTCCTCCTGCATATCCCATCGCTCCTCCAGCGAATCCTATCGCTCCTCCTGCGTATCCCATCGCTCCCCCTGTCTATCCCATCACTCCTCCTGCATATCCCATCGCTCCTCCTGCGTATCCCATCACTGCTCCAGTGCATCCCAAAGCTCCTCCTGCATATCCCATCACTCCCCCTGCATATCCCAACACACCACCTGCATATTCCATCGCTCCTCCTGCGTATCCAATCGCTCCCCCTGTGTATCCCATCGCTCCCCCTGTGTATCACATCGCTCCTCCTGCATATACCATCGCACCTCCTGCGTATCCCATCACTCCTCCTGCATATCCCATCGCTCCGCCTGCATATCCCATCGCTCCGCCTGCATATCCCATCGCTCCGCCTGCATATCCCATCGCTCCTCCTGCATATCGCAACGCTCCTCCTTTGTATCCCATCACTCCTCCTGTATATCCCAACCCTCCTCCTGCATATCCCAGAGCTCCTGCTGCGTATCCCATCACTTCTCCTGTGTATCCCATCGCTCCTCTTGCATATCCCATCGCTCCTCCTGCGAATCCTATCGCTCCTCCTGCATATCCCATCGCTCTTCCTGCATATCCCATAGCTCCTCCTGCGAATCCTGCTGCGCCACCTGCATATCCCATCGCTCCTCCTGCAAATCCCATCGCTCCTCCTTCAAATCCCATCGCTACTCCTGCAAATCACATCGCTTCTCCTGCATATCCCGTCGCTCCTCCTGCATATCCCATCGCTCCTCCTGCGAATCCTATCGCTCCTCCTGCATATCCCATCGCTCCTCCTGCGAATCCTATCGCTCCTCCTGCATATCCCATCGCTCCTTCTGCGAATCCTATCGCTCCTCCTGCATATCCCATCGCTCCTCCTACGAATCCTGTCACTCCTGCTGCGTATCCTGTCGCTCCTCCTGCATATCCCATCGCTCCTCCTGAGAATCCTATCGCTCCTCCTGCATATCCCATCGCTCCTCCTGCGAATCCTATCGCTCCTCCTGCATATCCCATCGCTCCTCCTACGAATCCTGTCACTCCTGCTGCGTATCCTGTCGCTCCTGTCATTGCTCCTCCTACAAATCCTGTTGCACAAAGATTTTTCAACATGTTCAATCCAAATTTCGGTCAACAAGTTGCCCAAAATCGATCTAAAGGAAATAGATTGGATAAGTCAAATCAATAGATTCAATCAAAGTGATGAAATGGATCAATATAGCCTGAAATCGATCAGAAAAAAATCAATACGGTTGAGCCCAATGCAAAGTGTATTTTATGTACAATACGACTGTTGGAAGTTTAATTTCAGAGGACTTCTGAAGAGGAAACCAAAGTTGGGTGTGCATAATTCCTTTTTTGGGGGGAGGGGGGGGGGGAATTCGACCAGGGAAATCTGATCGATTTTTCCACTTGACAGATTATTTTAAAGATTTTTCTGAAAATAAAAATAAAAAAAAAAAAAAAAACATCGAATGAAACTCATTTTTATATCTTTGTCTATTTTTTTAATACATGCAATCAAATTTTTTCTTTTACAAAAAAAAAAAAGTTTTTTTTTTTTGTATTTCTTATACAATTGTTAATTTTATTGGAAAAACTGTAGAATTTATCAATTTGATTGTATCATGTATGGCCACCTCAAGAAAGATTATTAAAAGTCGTGCCTACATTCAGGGCCGGTTTAAGCAACAATGGGGCCCTAGGGCAAAATTAACCTGGGGGCCCCCCCAACATATACCCCGGAACAAAAATCGGCATTAGGGGACCTTTTTTGCAGCTGTTATAGTCAGGGTGTGAAGTCCCAATTGGTCAGAGCTCCACATTCTGGTTATCCCAGCCTGCATGGGGGACAAGGGGTTAAAAAGTTTCAGGAGGGGGGACCCCGAATAATTAAAAAAAAAAAATTCCCACACTCTAAACATAAAAAAAAAATTGGGAAAATAGGAAAAAATGCCAGGGATCTTCATACAGCCATATTGCGGCTGTATAGCGATCCCTGGCCAAAGCGCTGCGGCTGCGTATGGACCCCCAGGAAACCCAGTCAGGAAATGTATTGCGCTTTCGTTTGATGCATGTAAAATTACACTACCGTTAGGTTTGCTACTAAAAGTGACATTTACCGCATTTAAAACTATACTTTTTTCCTTCTAAACTTTAAAATCGATTTTCTCAAAAACTATAAGGTCTTTTTGAAAAATTGTTTTTTCCTCTTATTCCTTATGATCTCCTTAAAGAGAATCTGTATTGTTAAAATCGCTCAAAAGTAAACATACCAGTGCGTTAGGGGACATCTCCTATTACCCTCTGTCACAATTTCGCACATAGAAAATTACATCCATACACAGGCAGGCTGTATACAGCCATCCTTTTGAATCTTAAGAGATCATTTGTGTGTTTCTTTCCCCCTGCAGCTATCTTCCACTGAAGTTTCAGGCTGCTCGTTTCTTTCTGCAAACAGCTTTGCCTTTGTCTGTAATTCCTCAGTATGTGAAAGCCCAGCCAGCTCAGAGGACGATTTATCCAGCTTGTAAAAGATAAGAGAGAAGAGAGAAGCTGCACTAATCTAAATAATACACAGGCAGTGTGCAGAGAGGCGCCTGGAAGGGGGAGTTCATAGCAGAACCACAACACTGAAGAACTTGGCAGCCTTCCAGACACAGGCTGACAAGTCTGACAGGGGAAAGATACATTGATTTATTACAGAGACTGTGATAGTAGAAACTAAGTGCTGCAATAAGTCAGAACACATTAGAATAGCTTTTGGAACTTGTAGGATGATAAAAAACAGGATGCAATTTTTGTTACGGAGTCTCTTTAACATATCCTGATTTTGAGGGTTTCTAGCATTTAAGGTGGATTTGCTATTAACCATTAAAGTCGGCAGGTTTTTAAATGTGTTTTTTTTTTCCTTTAAGGCCAATTTCACACCAGGACGTTGCGTTAGAGGGGGCGTTAAGGTCGCATAACATCCCCCTAACGGAACGCCTGGTGGTGCTGGATCTGGACGTCAGAGTGAGCCACATTGTGCAGCTCACTCTGGCGTCAGTGATGCCGTGATGCGCACTCTTGTGCGCATGCGGCATCACGTGGTCCCGCCGGCCAATCGCCGCACAGAGCGGCCGCTCCAGGAAGTAAGCACTGCACGTCACAACGCGCAGTGCATATTAATTAGCCATGTGCCTGGCCGCTCTCCGCTCCTCTACAAGATTACTGAGCATGTGCAAGCAGTCTAACGTCTAAAGTACTGCATGCAGTACGTTGTCTTGTGACGCAGCGTTACAATGTAACGCAACGTGGGCACTGTGAACAGCCCCATTGATTTTTCATTACTGTGCGGTGGGCTGCGTTACAGGCTGCTCTAACGTGCGCCTGTAACGTCCCACTGTGAAACCAGCCTAAAACTTTAAAATCGATTCTCTCAAAAACTATAAGGCCGATTTGAAAAAAAATGTTTTCCTCTTGTAGCCACTGGGGGCCCCTACAAGCTCTGGGGCCCTGGGGCAGCTGCCTCCCCTGCCTTAATGGTAGCGCCGGCCCTGCCTACATTATCTAACACTAGAGAACTGGTGACCCATGTCTGTGCTCTGAAGCCTCATACTCATGAGGCACAAATGTAGCTAGTCACCCCCCGCCCCCCCCCCCCCAAAAAGCAGCGACAGCTCGTCGCCAGGTCCCTCTGTGCAACTGCCATACACACGGCTCACAGCGGGACAGAGATTCGGCGGAAGCTGTCGCCGAAGGTCCCTTGCCGGCGATCGACCATGTTTCGGGGCGCGCGCCTAATACACACGGGCAACCTGTCGCCGTAACACGCACGCGCCACGTGGTTGCGGCGACAATTGTGGCCCGTGTGTATGAGGCTTTAGAGTCATAAGATCGCGACCTCAATCTCACTGAAATGCTGTGTTTGGATCACAAAGAGGCCATTCAAGCAAGACAGTTGTGAAACTAAAGGAAACGTGAGATCATTACTGAAAATCGGGGGTTCCATACTTTCATTGCATGACCTTGATTTCTTAAACTCATGTACAATAATTGTCTGTTGATGCCTTCATGCCTAAATAATAATATGCAATGCAAAAAAACAATAGAGTAAAACAAATCATTTAAAAGGGTAATATAAAAATTATGTAAACTGCTTAAGGTGCACATTATGCATTTTCTTCTCTGGAAGGAAAAAAAAACTAAACCAAGCAGCGAAAAACAAACAGCGAAGAAAAAAACATTCTCATTGCCTTAATATTTTTGATATTCTTTGGAAAGTTTTACAAAAAATAAATCCAGCGTCGTAAAGGCCCTGTGCTCACCATAAAAACCCTCCAACAAAAGCCTCAGATTTACAGCCAATAGCTGTGGGAGGTTTTACGAGTTGTACATTTCAGACAAACTAGAATTAAAAAACATTTGCCAGAAATACAGCCTTCCCCCGGTGCCAGTTATTTATTTTCCGAATCATCAAGAAGAACTCATTGGAATTCTTTGAGATACCAAAATGCTTTCCATTTTACTACTTTCCGCTGTCACCGTCCAATAATCTGCAACATATTCCCAAAAATTGAATAGCAGATTCATGGTGATTATTCTGCAGTATCCCACCGTGGAGACAAAGCTCCGGGCGCTGGGAGATTTATTGCCGGTAATTGATATCTCCCCGCCGTGCGCGCTTAGCTTGGGGAGGGTTTGTGGCTAAGAGGTTGCGATCCGTTCCTCCAGGGGGGAAAGTTGAATAAACTTCACTCAACACTTTCAGCCTGATTCTTAATGGATTTCTGTGCCGAAGTAAACAGTTCAGGAAAAGTTGTTTTGGATTGTTTCGTTCACCGGTATCAGCCGCTATCGATTGCGCAGCGCTAACAACCAGACAGAGAGTCTAACCTCTCCTCGCTCTGTCTGAACGAAAAAAGAAACATAGTTTGTTGGCTGAAGTTAGATTCTAAGCAGGGGTGGTTTTAGGTAAAATTGGGCCCTGGGCAAAACTGAATGTGAGACATTTTCGAAGTGTACTGACAGTTAACTTGTGATCTCTATACTCTCTGACTCCTGGGGACCCTAAGGAGCTTTCGGCCCTAGGCGATTGCCCAGTTTGACCTCATGAAAGCATCAGCCCTGATTCCAAGGGGTGTATTTAACTCTGCCTGGTGATCTGACCCAATTGAAATAAAAATGTATCGAGGCAATTCATGATGATTAGTGTAAATCTTAAATATTACTTTTGGAAATTAACTTTTCAGATCCTGTTACTTCTGGCAGAGCTGAAGACCTAAGGAGACACTAAAGCGGAAAAAAAAATGATGATATAATGAATTGGTTGTGTAGCAGCAAAGAAAATATCTTCATATTTTTATTTTAAGCTATATAGGTTTTTTTTTTTTATAACACTGCATCTTTCCCTAATATTTGCAGTTTACACACTACTTAGCATTCTACATTATTTTACAGTTCAGGTAAGTGACCTTTTGAACCCCTTCTCTGCAGAGAAAAAGAAAATACAGTGACTGACAGTTGAGATAAGAAGCTTCAGAAGACAGATCTCTCTGCGACTTTGAAGGTCGTGGAGCTCAATGGCTCTTTTGCATAGATAACAACTGGAGTTTCTTAACTCTTCCTGTACTGGAAACAATATTAGACTTATGTCTCTGCTCCTAATGTTTTATTTCTTAGCTGTACTACACATACAAATCATTATCTCATTTTTTTTTTCACTTCAGTTTCTCTTTAATGCTAACCTGTAGTGTGTTAAAACATAAAAGACAGCCACATAAATCAAATACCTCCCTGGAGATTCTAAGCGACATCTCTCCCTTGTCCCCTCTGGTGTCCCGTTCGGCCCCAGATGCTTTTGAATCCTGGGTCCGTTTTCAAAATGGCGCCGACCTCGGAACTGCATCTAGGTGATCTGACCAGATACAAAAATAGGATTGAAATGTGGCCAGTGGAAAAGGACCCTTATAAGTTAAATAATTTTTGTTTTACCATCAAAATTATAGTATGGGTTTACTATTGTTTGTTTGCTTTTGATTTTACTGAACAGGGACAGGAGGAGGAGGAGGAAAATTTGGGTTGAAAGTAAAATGACATCTCACGCTACATATTTCTATGATCAGGGACGGATTTAAGCCATGGCCACATAGGCCATGGTCTAGGGCACCACAAGATCAAGGGTAGGTGGCGAGCAGGCTTTACTAGGGGGAAGGGAAGAGTCACCTTGCTGCCTATACTGGAGGGAAGGGGGTCATCAGGCTATCCATATGGAAAAGGAAAGGCCATCTGGCTTTTTATATTAGAGGGAAGGGGAGGGGTCATCAGGATACCTATACTGGGGAGAAGGAGGAGTCATCAGGCTATCTAAACTAGAGGAGGTGGTGAAGGGTCATCTGGCTACCTATAATGGAGGAAAGGGTCAACAGGCTACCTATCTTGGGAGGGGTAAGGGTCAACAGGCTACCTATCTTGGGAGGGGTAAGGGTCAACAGGCTACCTATCTTGGAGGGAGGGGTAAGGGTCATCTGGCTACCTATACTGGAGGGGAGGGGTCATCTGGCCATCTATACTGAAGGGGGGTGACTGCTGATAGTGGCCTTGGGCAGTAAAGAGTACAAATACGGCCCTGTCTATGATTGATACCACTCTGTGGGCTCGATTCACAAAGTGGTGCTAACCCAGTAAGAGACTTTAGGCGTGATAACCATTGCACCACGCTGGTGAAAAGCCAGTTTAGGGGTGATAAGTTTAGGCGTGATAAGTTTAGGCGTGATACGTTTAGGCATGCTAAGTTTAGATAAGTGTAGATAGCGTGCAAAGTCCCGCACGTAAAGCAGCGCCATTAAACTCTATGCGAAGTGCACCAAACTTTGCTAGCGCAAAACGTTTGATCAGCTGTGCACTGCAGTGCTAACCCAGTTGGTGCTTAAACCTATCATGCCTAAACTTATCACACCTAAACTTAACATGCCTAAACTTATCACACCTAAACTTATCACACCTAAAATGAGTTTAGGCGTGATAAAGGGCTTTTCACCAGCGTGCTAACTGTTAGCACCGCTTTGTGAATCAGGCCCTTTATATTACACTGTAT
>NC_090651.1:17575676-17748176 GCF_040937935.1 Hyperolius riggenbachi | reverse complement strand
AGGTAGATTACAGACAGTTCAGGAACAAGCATGCGACATTATACTCATGAAGCAGCTTTGCAGGAGTATTTACCCAGACAGTATTGATAACTTCAAGTCCACCAGCAGGTATGTAGATATTCATCCAGAATTCAGCATACAGGACAGAAGCAAACACACGGGCTATAACTCCAAGAAGTCAGGCAGGATTGGAGCAAACAGACAGATTATAAATCCAAGGACTCAGGCAAGACAGGAACAAACACTGAGGCTGCACAAGCAGGGAGGACAAACAATGCGACAGCAAAGGCTGCTGGGAAGTCTGGACCTTAAAGAGGATCTGTAACATCAAAAGATCCCCTGGGGGGTACTCACCTCGGGTGAGGGAAGCCTCCGGATCCTAATGAGGCTTCCCACGCCATCCTCCGTCCCTCAGGGGTCTCGCTGCAGCCCTCCGAGAATAATGACGTCAATATTTACCTTCCTGGCTCCTGCGCAGACGCTCTGACGGCTGTCGGCTCCGAACTACACGGAAATACCCGATCGCCGTCGGGTCTGCTCTACTGCGCAGGCGCAAGTTTCCGGCGCCTGCGCAGTAGAGCGGACCCGACTGAGATCGGGTATTTCCGTGTAGTTTGGAGCAGAGAGCAGCCACAGCGCCCCCCCTGGAGCCAGCAAAGGTAAATATTGAACTGAAAGTCGGCTCTGTCGCCGGCTGTTCGGAGGGCTGCAGCGAGACCCCCATGGGACAGAGGACGGCGTGGGAAGCCTCATTAGGATCCAGAGGCTTCCCCCACCCGAGGTGAGTACCCCCCAGGGGATCTTTTTGACGTTACAGAGTCTCTTTAAATACTCCACTAATGAGGCACTCACCTTGCAGGTGTTCAGACACTCCCACACAATCTTACTGCAGTAGTGAGAAACAGAACTGGGAATCCTCGCGCACACACAAATGCAATTCCATTGCAGCAATGTGCAGACAAAAACAAATGGAAAGTCAGCCCATCACTGCAATGACAGGCAGAACTGAGAATCCTCACAGACTTGCATACAATTCCATTGCAGTAATGTGCAGACTGAAGCAAATGCAGAGTCAGCCCATCACTGCAATGACATGCAGAACTGGGGATCCTAACAGTGAGACAATAACAGAGGGCTTCTGCTTTCAGTTTCTATGTTTTCTACTATAGAGAGAGATCAAAGCATTCCAAGAATTTACAGCACAGCGCGCTCTGCCAACTGAGGTCAAAAGCAGCACACTTATCTCAAACAAGATAATTATTGTGAAGCTGCTAGTGGGTTTAAAAAAAACAAAGCGTTTTACTACCTAAAAGTTACATTATGATGGCCGCACACTGGCAGGTTAACCCAGAAGATTTTTATTAAGCCCCCCCCCCCCCCATACACCATAAGATAGGCATCAAATTTGTTAAACAATCATCTCCCTAATTGAAAATCTGTCCGAAAAATAGGAATTGATTACTGTCTTGCGCCATTCAGTTGTAGCAATTGAAACACTGCTTTGCTAGTTCGGTATCTACCGATGCAATACCGTCTTTCCCCGAAAATAAGACAGTGTCTTATATTAGTTTTTGCTCTAAAAGAGGTGCTAGGGCTTATTTTCAGGGGATGTCTTATATTTCTATTACCGTAAGTGTCTCTCAGCAGAACATTTCCTGTTCCTGTGAACTGTGATGTTCATGGATTTGCAAGTACCCGTATATACTCGCATATAAGCCGACCCGTGTATAAGCCGAGGTACCCACTTTTCCCTCAGAAACCAGGAAAAAGTGATTGACTCACGTATAATCCCCCTCCCTCCACAGTTGCCAGATATTCCCCCAGTACAAGTCAGCCCCCCCTCTCCATAGCCAGATGTTCCCCAGGATCTTACAGCTGTGTCTCAAAGAAGCCACTAGATGGCGTCATAGACATGAGACACAGCAATTGCCACACAGGAAGAATCCCTGATCATTGCACCATTGACACGTTGCTTGCACTCTCCGCTCCACAAGCCAGGGGACACAGGAAGTCTTGAGCAGCGCACTCTGCACACCATGTTGCAGGGGATGGAGGCCACGGACACAGCAGGGTAATAGCAGGATCACTAGTGCACAATCTTTACGCTTCTCTGCCATTAACAAAACCTGCTCCACCATCTGTTATGCTCGACTGACTCACTTATAGGCCGAGGGGGTAACTTTTCAGCACACTTTTTATTCTGAAAAATTAGGCTTATATGTGAGTATATACAGTATGCTACTGTACTGCTCAGGCACCTGCCCTGTCTTCCCTGCGCACAGCTGATAACCTTGCTGGGTGCTGGGATGACAGGTTCACTGCCCGATTGGCACTGTACCACTTCCGCTAGGGCTTATTTTTGGGGTAGGGCTTATATTTCAAGCATGCTCAAAATTCCAGCTAGGGCTTATTTTCAGGGTAGGTCTTATTTTCAGGGAAAGAGGGTAGAAAGCTGTGTCCCCCACCAATCCCCCATTTAGTGTCAGATGTACTGGTAAAACCAATTTCACTAGCATTTAAAGTAGGCTTACATTCAAAATTAAATTTTTGCTTTAAAACATTAAACACTGTAAAAAATGAAAAGGAAACACTGTAAAGGCAGCCATACACTGGTCAATTGCCACTAGATCGACCAGCAGATAGCTCCCTCTGTGAACTAATCTGATCACAGAGGGATCTATTGGTTGCCTACACTGCAAACTGATTTTGAATCGATTTCACTATGAAATCGATTCACAATCTGTGGAGCTGCCACTGCCGTCACCCCCAGCATGCATTACCTGATCCGGCCGGCACGAGTCCCCCGGTCTCCGCTGTCTCTTCTCTGTTCTGGGCTCCGGCTTCACTTTACTTCCTGTCGGGGGAAGTTTAAACAGTAGAGGGCGCTCTACTGTTTAAACTTCCCCCAACAGGAAGTAAGTGAAGCCAGCTGGAGCCCAGCGCAGAGAAGGGACAGCGTGGACACGTGCGTCGGCTGTCGGACATTCAAACGCTGCTATCGACGCACTCCCGACCCGCCAGTGATTGAGCAAAGTTTTCTGCGCGCACAGATTGACGGGATCAATCGATTTCGTGTGGAAATCGGTCGATCGGTTAGCGCTTGCATATCGATTTCACAGCAGATTCGATCACAGTGATCGAATCTGCTGTCTATCGGCGGGAAATCGAGTAAGTGTATACCTTTAGACTGTTCTGATGTCATTTTAATCCATATTTACACCTCATTGAAGCGAACTGATATCATTGCTGTCTGCGGGACAGATTATCAGATAGACTTCTTTATTAGGGAGACAGGAAACAAAATAAAGTTATGTGCTTCCCTCTGGATACAGCTGTAACTTTGCTACATTGTTTACACAGTGTAGTACACTTCAAACACCATCTGATCATGCTGGCCAGCAAGGGCAAGCTTATGAATTAGCAGCTACTTGAAGTGAAAAGCTGAACCATTCCAGTACCTTGGAAACCACTCAAATGGTTTACCTTGTTAATTGTATGCTGTGTCTAATGCGTTTAGACCAAGGTCCTGACATCACACTGTGGGAGGGGTTTCACCACATCATCAGCCATACGGACCCCCCCCCCCCTCCCCTAATGATCTATATAAGAAAAGGTAAAGATTTCTCATGAAAAGGGGGTATCAGCCTCTGTCAATCATTGGTTACAGTTCCTCTTTAAAGGATACCCCAACTGAAATGTGACATGATGAGATAGACATGTGTATGTACAGTGCCTAGCACACAAATAACTATGCTGTGTTCCTTTTTTTCTTTCCTTGCCTGAAAGAGTTAAATATCAGGTATGTAAGTGGCTGACTCAGTCCTGACTCAGACAGGAAGTGATTACAGTGTGACCCTCACTGATAAGAAATTCCCCTTTTTTACCTCTTTCTTGCTCTCAGAAGCCATTTTCTGCTAGGAAAGTGTTTTATAGTTGGAATTTCTTATCAGTGAGGGTCACACTGTAGTCACTTCCTGTCTGAGTCAGGACTGAGTCAGCCACTTACATACCTGATATTTAACTCTTTCAGGCAGAGAAAGAAAAAAAGGAACACAGCCTAGTTATTTGTGTGCTAGGCACTGTACATACACATGTCTATCTCATTATGTCACATTTCAGTTGTGGTATCCTTTAAGGTATCAAATTTCAGTGGATGTCACTTTAAGTGAGCAAAGTGATATGATTGGTTGCATTTGCCCTAATTAGTGTTCCTTCGTCTCGCTCTCTCTCTCTAATTTCCTGCTTTTAGAAACCGCCATGACTTCGTACCTTCAAAGCATCTAACAGGGGAATCCCTCCAGTTCCCTTCTTCCTCCTTTCGCTCTCGCTGCAAAATGTGACCTTAAATTTAATTAAACGGACTTTTTGAAGTGGTTTCACTTCTGCAGCTTTCAGAGACAGAAAAAAAATTTGGAGTTTTTTTTCCTCTTTTTTTTTCTATATTAACCTTTCTTTAATAATAGACTTTTTTTCTCTCCCTTTAGAGATCTCCCTTCCTGCTGATTCATTATGTGTGGGTAAGCCAAGCATGACATGTTAAAAAGCTCCTTGATAGTATTTGATATTCTCTAGCAACAACATATCGAGTCATAGGAGAATTTTCAGAGGGGGGCGATGGGGAGGAGAGGGGGGAGGCAATCTGCATATTGGATGTGCCAAGACACTAGGCAATTTGCATTGAGCATCCAGATACTCTCGTGGTTGCAATCTGTCTCCCTTCACTGGCTTTCCATTTTTATAACCTTCAGCGCCAGCGAGGGAGTGAACGCAATAGCGGGCGCCGCAGAGCAATAAGAGAGACACCGACGTGTAACCTTGGGTGATGGAGAGTTCAGCCGATGCAGGGCGATAGGAATGGCGCGCACTTGACCGTCTATTAGCGGAACGCGTCGGTTGCCTAGCGACGCTCCGGACCTCAATATCCGAGAAGTTCATTCACTTCTGAGGCCGATGACTATTCATGAGGCTTTAGATTGATTCATAGAACATGCCAAGCTACCGCCATGACATTTTGTTGGCAATCGGGAAGGCGAAGAGATGGAATGTGTATTCCTGAATCATGTCCTAGCGGTCCAGGGTTGTAATGTTACGCTCAGCGTAGTACAAAAAGCAGCCAAATCAGTTCCTTTTTTTATTTTTTAAAGCACTAGTTCAGACTCCCATATGATTCATGTTAAAGGACAACTGAAGTTAGAAGAATATGGGGGCTGCCATATTTCTTTCCTCTTAAACAGGACAAGTTGCCTGGCAGCCCTGCTGATCCCTTTGGCTACATTTGTGTCTGAATCAGACCAGAAACAAGCATGCAACTAATCTTATCAGATCTGACATTAATGTCAGAAACGCCTGATCTGCTGCATGCTTGTTCGGGGTCCATGGCTAAAAGTATTAAGGTAGCCATACACTGGTCGATTTGCCATTAGATCGACCAGCTGACAGATCCCTATCTGATCGAATCTGATCAGAGAGGGATCGTATGGCTACCTTTACTGCAAACAGAGGACTCACCTCTTCCTCGTTCCAGGCCAGCGTGCGCTCCACTGACGTCACTTACTTCAACGCCTCCCACTGTATTGTAAGTGGACGGCGTTGCAGGAAATGACGTCAGTGGAGCGCACACTGGAACGAGGAAGAGGTGAGTCCTCCCGGCCCGTGCCTCTTACGAGTAGCGGCTGCTTCTGAACTATTTAAGGCTGGAGGGGAGCGCAGATCGGAGGACCCAGGCGAGGGAGGGGGGGTCCGACCCCCCTCCCCGCCACTAGGCCCAAGACCCCCGTCCTGCACGCTACCCCTCCAGCTCGGCGGCCGGCTCCCCGCACCTACCGACGGGCGGATGCCGCCCCTAGAAATGTGCCGCCTGAGGCAAAAGTTTCACCCCGCCTCATGAGCGGGCCGGCCCTGTATAAGGGTAAATTGAGTGGATATATTGAATGGATAATTTAGGCAGTTCTATTATATTACAAAGAAATGGTAAGATTGGATGAAAAAGTTTGGATCATTAGTGGCCACCATTAGATGGCAATAAACAGGTATTGTACATTGCACCTCCGTACTTCTTACATTAAATATATCAGAAGTACCTGTATGGCTTCTGCTAGGCAGTCTTATACCAGGGGAGTGGCGGTTCCTTCCCCAGAGCAGAGCAGATCACCTGATGCGGCCCACCTCCTCCCACTGCAGTCATTACGGCCAGCGCTAGTCCTTTCAGCTGCGCAGTAGTGAAGCTTTACTTTACCTCATTCCACTGGCAGGATAGGTCTCTTCACTTGTTCAGCCAATCACTTAGCGCCTCACAGTGTCGGGAGCCCGAGGCAGGGCTTCTTGGTGCACATTGGTGGGGGTGGAAGGGGGGGTGGCAGAAGCGCACATATAACAACAAGGTGGGGGAAGTGAACTGCCACATTTTTTTGTGGGGGGGGGGTGGGAGGCAGGACAGTTAGTTTACGCCCTTGCCTGTCACAGTCGTTATCCCTGGCTTCCACTCCAACCTCTCTCAGGCCTGATGAAGTACATTTATTAGGACCTCCTTGTGAGTGTGCCGCTGCTCTGCACTGGCCAATCAGCATGTCTGATGCGTTGCCCAGGAGAAGAGTGAGGTCAGCCTGCTGCCTGGCTGGACAGGATGGACAGAATGACAAAGTCTTTTGGCCGGTGAGACTTTTCACAATACTGGATTGAGCTGTGCGTTTTAGCTGCAGGCCTGCAGTTCAGCATAAGGCAGATGACTCTGTTCTCCATCATGTGTATGTCTCTTGGCTGCTGCTCCTCCTCAGAGTCTGCCCAGTGCAGGAAATATGTATCACCTAATCTACACTGAATTTAGATAATTTCCCAGCTAGTCGCACTTAACGTTGAGAAATGACATTACCAGAACGTAAATTATCTCCTCTATGATTCATTAACCCTCTTCCACCAGGAGTCTCGCAGTGTGCCAGTCTGGCAGGAGGCTGCTCTGCGCAGTATCTACGGGCAAATAGTGTGTGAGCAGAAAGCTGGTAGCTCCTGGGCAGGTGGAACTTCCTGTTACATCTAGACTACAAAGCGCAAATGGGGTGGCACCTCAATATTCACCTCAATATAAATTGCAAATATTAAAACATAACTTTTACTAATACAGCCCCGGTTTCCGGCACCAACGGGTTAAAAAGCACAACCGTCCCCCCCAATACTTACCTAGCCTCCATCGACGTCAAGCAGCTTTCCTGCAGCACCTAGCAGCTTTCCAGCTTCCCCTGTGCACAGAAGCCGATGTGTCACCTGATCTGCAACGGGTCATGTGACACCAACTTGCATGCTCAGATGCCGGAAGACGCTAGGAGCTCACTAGGTGCTGCAGCAAGGCTGATAGACGTTGCTGGAGGCTAGGTAAGTATTTTAAAAGCCTCAACTCCCCCCCCCCCCCCCCCCAATGAACAAGTCCCTGTTATCCCTCAGGCATGCCGGTTAGTTGAGACTTCTGGAGTTCCAAATATCATGGACTTTGCTGTATATCTAAACTCAAAGGATGTGTAAAGTGTTACATAAACAGTGCAGGTGGTCATCAAGCACCAATGGCACACCTGAGACCAGGACCCTTTCTGGTCATTTTGGTCCTCAAACTAAGGCCCGCGGGCCGAATGCGGCCCCCCAAGGCTTTTTCACTGGCCCTCAAACCAAAATGTTTAACTTATAGATGCGGCACCCTGCGCCTTTCCTTATCAGCGGCCCACATATAGAATAGCAGTGCTGGCACCACCCATCCACATACTGTAGAAGCCAGCGAGCAGTCATTCGCTGGCTTCCAATCCAATTCTGCATCAGGTGACACTGCTGTCTAATTGGACATCAGGCTGTCACCTGGGTATGCTTCACTGTCTGGTGCACAAAGACGTTCTTCGGGCACCACATGGCTGAATGGCTGCTACTGGGAGTTCTCCTCCGGGCATGATTGGGGAGAAATCAATACCTAGATTCAATGTAATGTTTTTCAATATAATTTTATGTATGTTCCAACCCCCCGGCAGTCTGAAGTATGTTAACCCGGCCCTTGACAGAAAACGTTTGGGGTCCCCTGCCCTAAGCAATGCACCTTTTACTCCACCCTCTTCCCTACAACTACACCCACACAAATTTATGTTACGGAAGAATGTACATAAAAAATATCTACAAAAAAATTACATTGCTTATATTAGTCTGGGTCTTTACAAGTCCAAATATTGTCCTAGAAATGCAGAGGAGTTTCACCAATCAATGAAGGTCCCAGCAGCACTGTGCATGCGCAGAACGCTCTTGGCAACCGAATCACGAGCGCCCATGTATGTGCAGAAGCCGCCAACCCAAAGGTTGAGCAAGCTCAGTTTTGCAAAAACCAAAACTTTACTTGACAACTCAATCCTTCAGCTCCTTACACAGATTTTCTATTAAGTTAAGATCTGGAGACTGGCCACTCCTGGACCTTCATGTGCTTCATCTTGAGCCACTCTTTTGTTGCCTTGGCCATGTGTTTGGAGTAATTTTCATGCTGGAAGTCCCATACACAACCCATCTTCAGTGTTCTGCCTCAGGGAAGGGGCTTCTGTTCCAAAACTTTTAAGGTTTATTAACCGCTAAATGGGGTGTCCTGCAGTTGCCTGCACCTTCAGAAAAAAAAACAGCTGCAAAGCGAAATGTTTCTACTTCCATGCTTGACTGTGGAGATTGAGGGCTTTGAGGTATACTCAGTATTTTTCTTATTCCAAATATAGCTTTTTGTGTTGATGCCAGAAAGCTCTATCTTGGTATCTGCTGACCACAGTACTTTCTCCCGAGCCTTCTCTAAATTACTTTTCACTGGCACCAGGGCCGAATTTTCAGGCTTTTTTTTTTTAGGCTCATGCCTACAGGCACCTGAAGCTGAAGAGGTGGCTCGCTCCCCACCCTGAGGGCCTGCCACCCTCTCTCCGTATGCAGAGTCCCAAGTGGAGCATAAATGAGAGGTTACTCACCTGACTCTTGGCATTCTACTTACGAGATATACTTTTAGCCGGAGTCAACTCTAGCTACCTAATACTTGGGGGCATCTCTAGCTACTTAATATGGAGGGTACCTCTGGCTGCCTAATACTATGGGGCACATGTAGCTACTTATGCCGTGCAGGGGAAGTGAAGGAGAGGTGACAGCTGGGCCAGCCTTCATCAGCAGGGGGACTATCTGCAAGCTTTTTCAATCCATTATGGCGTAGTGTGTTACCAATGGTGTCCTTGGTGACTGTGGTCCCAACTGCCTTTAGATCATTAACAATGTAGTTCTGTGCTGATTCCTTACCAATCAGAATCACAATCAGCTTTATTCATCAAATATGACCGAAGTCGCACTAGGAATCATTTATGGTACACACGGCATGATAATAGAGCAGTTAACAGACAATAAGAACATCATTTAGACATTACAGATAGACAGAGAGGGGGCTTACAACAGAGGATACTTGGAGGTGGAAATGTAAAAACTATGGAACTTTTACATGAGAGGGTGATAGAGTTCAGGAGAAGGACCGCCTGAGGGAAGAAGGAGTTCCTATGCCTGGTGCTTCTGGTGGAGATGGTTCTAACGCGGAAGCTGGAGGGGAGGCAGTTGAAGTAACGTCTGCTGGGGTGGGTGGAGTTGTTCAGTATCTTGTCTGCCCTGGACCTCAATCGGTGGTGTGGTGGTGTCCAGAGGTGACAGTGGTGACCCGATGATCCTCACCGCAGTGTTGATGACTCTTTGAAGTTTGAGCCTGACACTTATGGATGAACCTGCGTACCAGGTGAAAATGGAGGAGCAGATAGACTCAACGGTGGCAGTATAGAAGCTAGTCAACAGTTCCCGCAGCATGCTAAACTTCCTCAGTTGTCTCAGGAAGAACAACCTTTTTTCTGAGCCTTTTTCTGGATTTTGCTGGAGTCTACCATTCTTAAGATCATCCACACCCCATGAAACAAAATCTTGCATGGAGCTCCAGACTGAAGGCAAATGATGGCAATTTTATTAGTTGTACCAACTATTGCCACCTTCTAACCAAGCTTCTTGCTGACGGTCTTGAAGCCCATTTCAGCATTGTGCAGGTCTACGATCTTGTCCTGTATGTCCTCCAACAACTCTTTGGTCTTGCCCATGCTGAGCTTGTAATGGAAGGAGCTGATTCTGCGGACAGGTGTGCGTTGTGTACATAATGAGTTGATAACAGGAGTATCTGCAACTGACTGATTGTAATCTGTGTGCCACATGAATTGTAGCAGGGGATCAAATACTTTATTCAGTGACATGCAAAGCAATTCATAACTTTTATTTAATGTGTTGTTTCTGGATTTTTGGGTGATTTGCTGTCTCTTCATTTAGATGAAACTGCTATAAAAATTGCAAACTCTTCATTTTTTTGTTAGTGGGCAAACTTACAAATTTAGCAGGAGGTTGTATAATTATTTTCCCCATTGTATATCAGTTTATGTTATATATACTAGATCTCTGTTAAACTATACCTGAGACATTTGTAATAAAGCATCTATTCTTACCTGGGGCTTCCTCAAGCCCCCTGTGCTCTGTTAGCTCCCTCACCATCTTCCCAGTCCCCTCTCTGCTTCCACTGTAGGCCCCGGTAAAGTAAGCGACTGAGCTAGTCATGCCCACCCAGGGCCGGGCCGAGGCAGAGGCGAGAGAGGCTCCAGCCTCAGGGCGCAGTGTAGGAGGGGGTGCACAACTCACACAGCTATCATCCCCCTATTGTGTTTGAAGTAGATAGAAATAAGAAAAAGAGATACATAGTACAGTAGGGACTGCAAGCCAGATTTTTAGAGATTAAGGTTTTGTAGGGGTTAGGGCCCTGGGGTGCCTCTTGGTCTAATAGCAATCAGTGTGTGACGGCTGGGGTGCGAGGGATAGAGGGCCGCACTTTGGTGTCTCAGCCTTGTGTGCTGGAGGACCTTGTCCCGGCTCTGCCACCACCCTCCAATCATGCTCCTATGGCCGGAAGCATTCTGCACATGCACAGTTTCTTAAGGCAATGCTCTTGGCCACGGAACCATGATCGAGGGGCGTGAGTGGCCAGGACCATGCATGGGCAGTGGCCTACAGCAGAAGAAACAGAGTACAGGGTGCTAGAGGAAACTTCAGGTCAGTATAAATCCATTTGTTACAAATTTCTCACGTTTACTTTAAATATATGATTTACACTACTCCTGTAAGGAGTAAGTAACTGTTTTAGCCTACACTTCTTTCACACTTATAATTCAGTAGTGCGAGTGCGACATGGAGTGGAGGAGGGGGGGTTGCAGCGCGCGCAGGTCAGGTCAGCATTACAAGGTGGTCAAGGTTGCAGAAGCGGAACGGTGACAAGGACACAGCGGTGGGGAAATCCCACTTGTCTGGCCGGTAATGACAGTGACAGTACAAGTCTTCTTCGGCTGTCAGGGGTGACGGCGGCAGCGGAACGGCGCTGACCCTCTGCTGCTCTGACAAGACTGCTTTTGTCGCTGATGGATGCACTGAATGCAAATGCAGGCGGCGGGGGGGAGGCTGCGATGTAATTAGGGTTTTTTACCCCTAGGGCAGAGATTCTAATAACACCCTGCCCCATCTCCGTAACAACTCACGCTGCAGTACGCCGTCGCCAAACCGAAACAATCTACCTCACGCCATGTGCGTCGTGTGTGGTATATTACCCAAGACAGTGGTAATTCTAATATAATATTATAATTGTCAGCCTCGGGGCCAGTGCCTACACGCAGCTATAATTAACTTATTTTATTTTTCTGCTTTGCTTTTAGCCAGTTATTGCGCTCTTTCTCAGTCGCACGGTTTGTGGATACTCACACTGCGTGCGGCAGACATGCAAAATCTTTAGGTTTTTCATGCAAAAAATGTTTTTTTTTTCTATTGATCACAAGCGAGGTAATGGAACTTTAAAGCGGACCAGAACTCAGAACTTCCTCTCTGCTCTGAAAGATAAGCAACAGCATAATAACCTTTAAAGAAAAACATTTCTTTGTTACAGCTGATGCAAATCCTGCAATACATTTTCAGTGTATTGACTTACTGCTTTCATGTGCTGTGTTTACAAAGTAGCTGCTCTGCCAAGGCAGCCAGCTGACACAGCTTAGAGATCAAATTACACGTGTGATTAGTCACAGATGATTTACACAGGAATTAGACAGGCTAAACTCTCTATATACATACAGGTGCATTTCTCTATGCTTTCTTCTGTTCTATGCAAGAGTTCAGGTCCACTTTAAAGTGCGCAAAAGCTCTGTGAGGGGTTGAAGATGGGAAATGAGCAGTAGTTCTGACATTTACACATTTTAAATGCCTATTTGCAAAACTTTTTGAGCCTATTCTGAAAACTGTGGTAAAATTGCAGCGTACGGCAATGTTAGTGGTGCTTACAAAAGTTATCTAGTGTGCATTGCACAAATAGCGCAACCTGTGTAACATACATAGCATGCACAATACTAGCACACTGGGTATTACTTGTGTTCACAATGCTGGTTACACTATGCAGCTTGCAGTGATAAAGATGTGCACTACTTGCACACAGCAATTTTACAGAAGCTTCATGCATGTGCCTCTTTTGATCTATTTTTAAAGTAAAAAATAACTTTTAGTTTGAAATAAATATCTCTCTCTAGTTCTGCTCTACACTTCGATAGGAATGATGGCACAAATCACTTGACATAAAAGGCATAACATTAGCCCCTGCATCCCACCATCCTGAGGGCCCGGGGGAGGGGGGTTCTGGGAGTGGGAGCTGGTGGAGGGGCAGTTCTGCAGAGCAGCAATGGAGCTTTATACATTTCCTGCCCCCAGTGGCAATACAGGTCATCTGCACTTCCTGTTCAGTTTACAAGTGCCGTGCAGCTAGCCAATCACCATGCGGCTTCTGTCCCCATCATATGACATGCAACTGAAGCCGCATAGTGATTGGCTGGCTGCACTGCACTTGCAAACTGAACAGGAAGTGAAAAGGGTCCTGCATCACCAACGGGAGGTGTCGGCCCAATGTAGATACGCCCCTGCTTAAAATTGCGTAGCTTGTAAAATTAATTCAAATGCTCAGCTACTCCAAACTGAATGTAACAGACTCTGTCAAGACTGGGTGTGTCAGAATTCCTGGCAGTTACTCAGTTTGTGCAGACGTGGAAAACAAGCAACAGTCTTCAGCTAATCATTCACACAGGAAGGGGAACATAGTAACCTGGGCTATCAGTAAAACTTGTATAACACAGATTCCAGACTAGAAAAGTAATTAAACTTGGGTTTACTATCAACTTTGGAAAATCATAATTTAAAAAAAAAAATGTTTAGTTGCAAACAAAAATGCGTCAGGAAGGGGGTTTTAGGGTTAGGCGTCAGGAAGGGGGTTTTAGGATTAGGTGTCAGGAAGGGAGGTTTTAGGGTTAGGTGTCAGGAAGGGATGTTTTAGGGTTAGGCATCAGAAAGGGCGGTTTTAGGGTAAGGCATCAGGAAGGGGGATATTAAGGTTAGGTATCGGAAGGGGGAGGGTTCTGAGTGTGAGAGTAGGGTTAGGTTTGGGTGCAAAATATCGGTAACATTTACTATCGTCATTCCCACTGTAGATATTTTTTCATTTTGATTTGGCCCCCAAATCATAATGGCTGCCATTTTTTTTTTCATTCATGCACCCACTACTTAGGTAAGTATCTATTTTAATTTTTTTTAGGCTTCAGATATACTTTAAGATTTATAGTAATGAAGTAGATTTTATAAATGATGGACTGTTGATTTGTATCGGGAGATATTGCAGGGTGGAGTCCAGGGATATTATCTGGACCCGCCAATGCATTTTGCTGCTCTCTGATTTGTCATTGCTTCTTCGTAGTCACTTATGCCGTATATCTGAATTACTTGATTAAAGGTCTTATTTGGGACCCTTTAAACCACTCGTTCTCCCCCCCCTCACCCTAAATCTCCTTATACTTCCAGTAAAATGAAATAGTAAGAAATAAAAGGATGCAATCTAGAAGCTGTTTCTGACTTGTGGCCTCCGATATTCTCTCCGCAGTTCATGGTATTAAGTGGACGTGCAGCAATGGGAACAGCAGTACAGGGTTTTCAGTGGAACTCCTGGTCCAACAGATACTCGACAGTCACCAGAGCAAACCCCAGCCTCGGACGCACAACTGTCTCTGCACTGGCAACCTAGGTAACTATAGCGATCCACTGCCGCAGGGCGATCACAACCAGCCATTGTCTAGCCATGACACCTCCAGTTTTAGTCATTAGTATATATAGTATAATAATAAAACAACACAAAATAGACAACGGGATGTGGCCATTGATAAAAGCTACTGTGTAGAAGAGAGGATGGCTTTCGTCCACAACACCCGATCAGGTTCCTGCCACCATTTTTTTTTAGCACACCGTAAACATCAGAAGCTATAAACTGATTGGCTGTGACAGGCAACGCAATTATATCACCTTCCCGCTACTTTTTATAATAACAGAGGCACTTGGTTTGTTACCAGACCTTAACTAGTTTTTTGCTCCAATATTTGCCTGATGAAGCAGGATTGAACCTGCGAAACGCGTTGCATTGTGGAGCACTTTAACAAATGTCAATGTTAAGTCCACCACTACCTCCCTTTTTAAACATTTTTTCAAACTTTTTTATCCTGCTTTGGCGGCTCTGTTCAGAACTTGTGTTTCACTTGTTTATAATAAGGCCCCTTTCATCACTGGCGTGTTGTGTAACCCTATTTTGCCGTAGGGTAATGCTACGCCAATGAAAGTCCATGGGGAAATTCATACCTGGCACGGCGTAGCAAGTGCCAAATTTGCCGCAAACGCAATGTTGTGGGGAAACTTGTGCGGCATGTGTAAGACTTCGGCGATGCAGGTTTTTTTTTTAATATTCTGCGTTCGTGTCACAGCGTGTATGCGCGGAAGTGTATTTTTTCAATACGCTTCTGCACAATCGCAATTTTGCCCACAGGAAGTGAGCGTTACAGAGCCGCTTAATGCACTACAGCGCTCCCACACTGCCGTTTCTAGTGTGAAAGCGGCCTAACCCTCCTTTTCAATTACCGTGATACGATATGGTATCCTGACTGATGTCATTCTTCACAACCAATCAGAAGGCAGATTTGTTTTGCAGTGGCACTATTACAGGCCCATATTTGATTGATGGTCAGGACAGCACAGCCAATAACTTACGTAATTAAGTCAGTGCATAGTATTTGTCATAGCAACCAATGGATGGCTGGCCACTATCAGTTGTTGTGGATGACAACAAATGTTATTTCCACCTGTACCGCATTTTTTTTTTCAAATGAGCCCTAAATACAGTTGCCAGTGGCAAATCCTGAAATCTATGCCCCAGGATACCACCTAGGGTGCCAGAATAGGGACAATTGTGCGTAAGGAAATTAGGAAATTGTTCACAAATAGTAAGATGAAGTATGAATTTTAAAGTGCACCTGAAGGGAGAGGGATATGGTGGCTGCCATGTTTATTTCCTGTTAAACAATACCAGTTGCCTGGCTATCCTGCTGATCTCTTTGCCTGCAGTAGTATCTGAATCACACACCTGAAACAAGCATGCAGGTTGACCAGTCACACTTCAGTCAGAGCACCTGATCTGCATGCTTGTTCAGGGGCTATGGTTGAACCCCCATACACACGCTAGATTAACCAATTAGGTCTATCTACATGGATATATCCATCCAGATAGCCTGCCCTGCTGCCGCTGCGTCAGGCGCGCGCTCCCGCCACCTTCCGTTAGCCCAGGGATCAATGAATGGAACACAGTTCCCATTGATCTAAGTTCCCGTATGAAAGACCGACACCATCAGCGAGACGGCTCCGTCTTTCATAAATCTCCTTCTGCCCCATCTACGCTTTACTTCCGCTTACGTAGTAAAACTACACATGCAGAAGTAAGCTCCGAGGGCATCTTGTGGACAAACAGTAAAATTACATCTGGAAATAAAAATTTCCAGATAATGACTTTTTTTACTATTAAAATTAGTCCATTACCTCCCACACTCCCCAATAGCTAAACACAAAAAAATTTTATAAAATAATAAAAAATAAAAAAATTCAATAAAAAAATACATAAATAGTTACCTTAGGGACTAAACGTTTCTAATATGTATGTAGTAAGGTATATTACTGCTATTTTTTAAATTATGGGCTTGTAATAAGTGATGGACGCAAAACATACACCTTTATTTCCAAATAAAATATCGGCGCCATAAATTGTGATAGGGGCATAATTTAAATGGCATAATAACCGGGACAAATGGACAAATAAAATACGTGGGTTTTAATTACGGTACCATGTATTACTTTCAAACTATAATGGCCCAAAACTGAGAAATAATGAATGTTTTATATTTCTTTCTTAATCTACCTGTTAAAATGGATTTAGATTAAAATAATTCTTAGCAAAATGTACCACCTAAAGAAATCCTAAGTGGTGGCGGAAAAAACAAGATATAGATCATTTCAGTGTGATAAGTAGTGATAAAGTTATTGGCAAATGAATAAGAGGTGAAAATTGCTTGGATGCATAAAGTGAAACAACACTGTAGGCTGAAGTGGTTAAAGGCAACCGACAACAAATGCCTCAGCTGATAATGCGGCATGCGTACTGTGGCCCCCGACCACCACCAGGTGAACCAACTTGCTCAAGTGACGGCTGATACCTTTGATGGTGCTGCTCGCCCTGTGCAGCTGACTCTGCTTCAGCCTCAGCCCAACGTTGTCCGAGGGTTTGGGTCCCGATCCCCATTAAGCAACATCAATCAAGAGTATACATGCCTTAAAAGCATAGCAGGATCATCCACTAGGCAACCTAGGCAGGTGCTTGGTGGGCTAGTGGGTGTCAAGGGGCCCACCTGCCGCCTTCTGACCTCTCTCCACTTCAGCTTACTAAAAGGACCACAAATCTACTAACTTGTTTAGGGCCCAAAACATCTTCATCCAACTCTGCTTAAAAGTATTAGAGGTAGAGGATCAGCAGGACTGCCAGGCAACTGGTATTATTTAAAAGGAAATAAATATGGCAGGCAGCCTCCATATCCCTCTCGCTTCAGGTGTGCTGTAAGTAATGCATCTTAAAGTGAACCTCTGTCCAGCTGTTTATGGGGTGAGTCTTGTTTTGCACTAGGTACATTTTCCTGCATTTTCTGACAGTAAGGGCAGCAGGCAAACAGCAATGATTTTCCATGGAACATGTTTACAACAATCTGTTTTCTCCTTTCTTGATGGACAAACCCAACAGATATGTTTTTTTTAAGGCAGCAAATGCATTACCCTTCTCCTGATAAAGGGCACCCATCTCTAATCACGTGGTATTGGGGACAGGATTCATAGACAAAGGGAGGAGCATAGTAAAGCAGGAAGGGGCGGGCACAATTTATGACTCAAATCTTGAAGAGGAGCTGTCAGCCATACTATCTCAGGAAAAAACAACACATATATAAGTAGATAAACACTTGCTCTACTTTCATAAGATATGTATTGCACTGTCCACCTTGATTTGAGTGATTTTTGTTCAGTAAAAAAAGAGAAAATCCTTCTTAGTGTTTCCCATTTTAAGGCCTCTTGCACACTGCAAGTGATTCCGATTCAGATTCCGCTTTTTAATCAGTTTTTACATCCGATTCAGATTCCGATTTGCAGTGTGCAGGGACCAAACTGCAAATCGGAATCGGATGTAAAAACTGATTAAAAAGCGGAATCGGAATCGCTTGCAGTGTGCAAGAGGCCTAAGTGAGGTTATTTTGAAGCCAATCCTGATGTCATTTCCTCCCTTACTGTCCTCTGCCTGATTTGCCCGCCCTTCACTATATAAAGTGCATTGTCTCAGCATGAGAAATATTGGCCAATCAGAGAGGAACAGAGGTGTGGGAGGGGAAAACAGGAGGGAAAGAGGCTTCCGCCAATCAGGCTGCATTAGTTAAGTCTGAGGTGAAGTACAGAAGCAAAAAAAGGACAACCCAGCATGCCCGGCAACTTCCTTTTTGCGTACCAAATTTTGTGTGTACCAAATAAGAGTCAGGTATACTTGGGAATGATCATTTATCAACAAGAAAAGTAATAGTGATTTTAACTTTTGGATTGCCTGGTTAGCATCCTTATTACTTGTTTACCAGATAAAAATAAAACATTGATTTTTGATTTTATGCCCGACAGTTACTCTTTAAGGTGGCCGCACGTCATACAATTTTTTAATTATTTGTTCAATTCAAGAATAGCAATCAATTTTTCTGACTGATTGTAACAATTCAAAAATCTGACCAATGTACAACACACCTATGTTCATTTTTTTCCCTAATCATGAATAAAATAATTGAAAGCTCATAACAAATTGATTTGGAACTGTAAATCAAGTAATTGACAAATCATCACACACCACACAATTCTTGATAAAGTTGGTCTGACATTTCCAACATGTCCAATCTCCAAGAATAAAAAAAAAAAAACCTGGAAATTCGATTGGATTTAGAAAAGCTCTCGATTTTTATCAAATTGGTGAAAAATTGGATCCTTTCATTGTATGGTGTGTGACCACCTTGACTCCATCAACAGCTTGATGCAGGTCAGCTTAAATTCCATACATTACTATGAATGTATAAAAATGGTCCAAAAATGGTGAAAAGTATAAAAAAGTACAAAAATGTGGTGAAAAGCCAGTTTAGGAGTGATAAGTTTAGGTGTGATAAGTTTAGGTGTGATAAGTTTAGGTAAGTTTAGATCGCACGCAAAGTCCCGCAGGCAAAGCAGCGCCATTAAACTCTATGCGAAGTGCACCAGACTTCGCTAGCGCAAAACGTTTGATCAGCTGTGCACTGCGGTGCTAACCCAGTTGGTGCTTAAACTTATCACACCTAGGCCCATATGCAATTCCCTTTTTCACCTGAGTTTTCTCCAAGGTGATATTTTCACAACTTCTCATAAAATGCCTTTTAAGCTACCAGCAAGCAAGAAAATACTCAATATGAATTTGATAGTACTATTTCACCAACATTTGGGTACTTTTTCAATTGTAAAATGCTGAAAATTTAGTTTAAAGAGAAAATGAAAATTATCTCCTAGGAGATAACTCAGGTGAAAAAGTGAATTGCATATGGCCCCTAAACTTCTCACACCTAAACTTCTCACACCTAAACTTATCACCCCTAAACTTATCACCCCTAAACTTATCACCCCTAAACTTATCACCCCTAAACTTATCACGCCTAAACTTATCACGCCTAAACTTATCACGCCTAAACTTATCACGCCTAAACTTATCACACCTAAACTTATCACGCCTAAACTGAGTTTAGGCGTGATAAAGGGCCTTTCAGCAGCGGGCTAACTGTTAGCACCGCTTTGTGAATCAGACCCTTTGGGCTCGATTCACAAAGCGGTGCTAACCCAGTTAGAGACTTTAGGCATGATAACCATTGCACCACGCTGGTGAAAAGCCAGTTTAGGCGTGATAAGTTTAGGTGTGATAAGTTTAGGTGTGATAAGTTTAGGCATGCTAAGTTTAGATAAGTGTAGATAGCGTGCAAAGTCCCGCACGCAAAGCAGCGCCATTAAACTCTATGCGAAGTGCACCAGACTTTGCTAGCGCAAAACTTTTGATCAGCTGTGCACTGCGGTGCTTACCCAGTTGGTACTTAAACTTATCACACCTAAACTTATCACACCTAAACTTATCACACCTAAACTTATCACACCTAAACTTATCATGCCTAAACTGAGTTTAGGCGTGATAAAGGGCTTTTCACCAGCGTGCTAACTGTTAGCACCGCTTTGTGAATCAGGCCCTTTGTGTTACTTGGAAAATTCACTGAACCTTTTACCTCATTTACAAAAGCTAACTGAACAATTGTATTTCATGTAAGGCCCCGGCTGCATTGATACATGGGCCCATGTGCAATTAACTTTTTTCTCCTGCGTTTTCTCCTAGGTGATATTTTGAAACTTGTCAATAAAATGATTTTTAAATCACCAACAAGCAAGAAAATACTCAATATAATTTTTACAGTTCTTTTTCACCGACTTTTTTTGTCCCCTTACAATTGCTGAAAAATTACTTTAAATAGAAGATGAAAAATGATCTCTAAGGAGAAAATGCAAGTTAATTGCATATAGGCCATAGTATCTAAATGTACTTGCATCAAAAATAAAGTCAAGGCAATGCATTTATTTCAGTTATGGGTTGGGGATTAGTTAGAACATTTTCCAAGCTTGGCAGGAAATTACTACATTTTCCGTCCTGGAGAAAAAGCTGAGAGTTATGAAAATTGTTCTTAAAGTGGACCTGAACTCTTGCGCTGGACAGAAGGAAACCAGAGAAATGTACCCAGTGTGTATTTAGAGACTTTAGCCTGTCTAATTCCCCATCATCTGTGTCTAATCTCAAGTTGTAATTTGATCTCTTCCCTGTGTCACATGACTGCCTATGGCAGAGATGGCAAATAAGCTAATTTGAAAGCACAGGATGTTAATGATAAGTCTGCTTCCATTAAAGCAGGAAGTAGACACTTTGCAGATTTATTGCATGATTTGTAATCAGCTGTAACAAAAAAAAATGTTTTCGTTAAAGGTTATTATGCTGTTGCTCATCTTTTAGAGTTCAGGTCCGCTTTTAAAGACAGTGAAAATTCCACCTCAGGAGACATTGGAACAGGTGTCCCACTGGGAGAAACGCCACTTTGTGGTGATCCAGTGATAACTGTTACCTCACTTCCTGTCACCTGACAATGAGGAAAAACTTCACCAATGGGCATAGCTCCCAACTGTCTCTCTTTCGGTGGGTCAGTCCCTCTTTGGGAGCCCTGTCCCTCTTTCTTCCTCATTTGTCACTCTTTCAGGACTTTGTCCCTTTTTCTCTGTAAATATATATATATTTATCTACTAAAAAAATATGTTTGATTGACTCTAAACTTTATTCCCATCCTTTAAATTGATATATTACTAATTTTAAAGTGTTAATATGAAGGGAAATGAACCAGGATAGAAAGGACCAGCGTGGTTTGAATTATAAAATAACACATTTTTCTTATGAAATCTTTATGGTATGCGTGACTAGGGTTGTGAGGGGGTGTGGCAGGGGCGTGGCTTAAGTGTCCCTCTTTCTCATCTCAGAAAGTTGGGAGGTATGCCAATGGGGACTCACACAATAGTTAGAACCTGACACCGGATGTAATCTTCCACAGCTTCAGCCAAACCCCTTTAGAGGGCAGTGCTCACATGGAAGAACTGTAGACAGGAGTGGCTGGACATATGTGAATATACTAGATTTAGGGCATCTTCTGCCGGATGGTCAGGCTGGTTGCCATCTTTGCATAGATCTTTTTTTTCCCTTTTAGCTGTACCACGTGCGGCCAGCGTGGAGGGAGGGGGGGGGGCAGTGTAGTGTCTGCTCTGATGGTTGGAGCCTGGGGCAGATACGCTACTGCCATAGGCTATATGGGGAACGCATGCCCGTAATTATCACGGACTGCACAGAAGTGCGTCCCACTTATCGCAAAATTGGAGCCGTTAAAGTGACACTGAAGCGAAAAAAAATGATGATATAATGAATTGGTTGTGTAGTACGGATAATTAATAGAACATTAGTAGCAAAGAAAACATTCTCATATTTTTATTCCCAGTTATATAGTTTTTTTTTTATAACATTGCATTATTCTCTAATATTTGCAGCTTACACACTACTCAGCATTCTGGATGATTTCACAGAGCAGGCTAGTGAACTTTTGAACTTCTATCAGAAGATAGAGCTCTCTGACACTTTGAAAGTCGTGGAGAGATCAGTGGCTCTTTTGCATAGATAACAACTGGAGTTTCGTAACTCTTCCTGTACTGGAAACAATATTAGACTTACCGTATGTCTCTGCTCCTAATGTTTTATTTCTTAGATGTACTACACATACAAATCATTATATCATAAGTTTCTTTTCACTTTTTATTTTCAGATTCCCTTTAAAATACCCCTGAACTGAGAAGGGTTTTGATTAATAAAGTTACCGCTGTGTGAATTGTGCTGCAACATATTTCCAGCACCAGTCTCTTAGTTCAGTGCCCACAGTAGTCCCTGCTCTTGTCAGCCGAAATCTTCGACTGGACTAGAACGTCGAATATGGCAGTTATCCTTCCCGATCACGCTTCCATACCATGCTTCCATTTAGGCTGCTTTCACGTCACAGCAACTCACAGCAATAATAAATCAAAGGGCTGTTCACAATGCCTACGTTGCGTTGGAGTATAACACAGCACGGTAAATGAAAGTGCAGCGTGCTGTGCGTTATACTCGTATTTGGCTGCGTTAGACTGTTTGCACATGCTCAGTAATGGTTTTTTTTTTTAAATGTCCCGCATGCGCCGTTTTCGCTCTATCCGCATGCGTCAAAAAGTACGCATCACGCACGCATCAAGAGACTCATAACGCAGATCAATGTAACGTCCAACTTCAAAGCTAACATGCGTTGCGTTAGGGGCACGTTATGCGACCTTAAAGTCGCATCTAACTTGATGTGAAAGGGCCCTTAAAGAGACTCTGAAGTGAGTCTACAAGCATGTGTTTACTGTAAAGCACCTTACATAGTGCTAACCCGCCGCTATCCCGCGGTAGAATGAGGGGTCTTTACCCCCCAAATCCCCCCTGCAAAATCCACAACTTTCTTGGTCGTGGATTTTGCTGCTCATGGAGGCAGAGCTATGAGCCGCAGCTCTGCCTCCATGCGCGTCAATTGCTGCACTGACCTCCGCCTCTTCCCCACCCCTCTCTGTGAAGGCAGATTGAGAGGGGCGGGGGAGAGGCGGCGATCAGTGGGGATTGACGTGCTAAGAGGCAGAGCAACAGCGCTAAGCTCTGCCTCATCAGGAAGCGCTCCCCCGAGTTTACAGAGGGGATTTGGGGGTAAAGACCTCTCGTTCTGCCGCGGGATAGCGGCAGTTTAGCACTATGTAAGGTGCTTTATAGTAAACATATGCTTGTAGACTCACTTCAGTCTCTCTTTAAAGACCTGTAAAAACAAAAAAAAAAACACCACTGTACAACTTACCTGCTCCTGGATCCGATCGCTGCCCTTTGCACCATGTCCCCCATATCTGCCGGCACTGTATCTTCACTGTAGTGACGCTGACCCGGAAGTACTTGCAGGTTACTTCCTGGTCAGCGCGGTGAAGATGCCGGCAGATACGGGGGACACGGCGGCAGAACGGGAGAGCTGACACGCCGCAAAAGGCAGCGATCAGATCCAGGAGTAGGTGAGTTGTGCGTTGGTGCATTTTTTTTTTACAGGTCTAAAACGTAAAGTGCAAAAGTATTTTAACTACCAGTTTTGCTGTGAGCGGAGAACAGTCAAAAAACATCAGTTTTCACCACAAGTGGGAGAACAGTCAAAGGGCTTGTTTACACTGCAGGCGGTTTCAGCTTTTTTTTCGCCCGCGTGCGGTTTTTAAAAACGCCCCTCGACCACGTGGACAATGAATATCTATGAGAAGGTTCATATCAGCACGGGTCGTGTGCTGTGTGGCTAGCAAAGCGGTGCGTGTGCCATTATTTGGGCGATTCCGCCTCAATGGAAAGTATAGGAGAAACGCAAAACGCTCACGTTTTTAAGAATAAATACATTGTACTTATTCTTTTCTGGGTCAAAGTGTTCACCTCCTGACTTGCGTCAGGGAGTGAATTACAGAACCGTTCGGGAAAAAAAACGCTTAGAAAACCGCTAAGCACAAAACCGAATCGCCCACCCAAGCCCCAGGAATCGAAAAAAAAAAAGACGCCTCAAAAACAGCCCAATACAGACGAGCTGAACGCAATGTGAACAAGGCCTCAAGGAAACTTTTAGAATCCCCCACGAGGAGATAGACTAGTCCAAAACCTGTCAGCAAGAAGTTAGGAGCTGCCAAATTAGTAAGTGACTGCAGCTTTGGCAAAAAAAAAGTAATGTATTATTCTGGGACAGTTGTTTATCTTGCATGTATGGGCGCACATGTATTTTAAATTTTTTTGAAAAAGTGGTACTTTAAATATATTCTATTGTGATATTTATCCCCAAACTGCATTCTTTTCATCTACTTTACTTGGGTAGGGAGGGTCCTTTTTTATTTGTTGTTTGTTTTTTATTTGTGTTATTTTTATTTGTAGAGCTGAGCTGCAGACATCCCGGGGGCATTGGGTAGCATTTTATTACTATTATCTAATGTATGTCATTGTCCCGCTGTGGTTTGTTGTACCTGTAACAGTGTATACCCACCTCTCCCCCCAGAATAGCACCTTCTCCCATCTCTCCGCACTGCCATTATAATAATAATGCGGCGAGGTAAAGTATTATTTTGTATATATTTCCTGATTTAATGCGTTCATTATTTTTTCCTGTTTTGCTTTTTTGGGTCTTTTTACTTATTTATAAAGTGTCCCAGGCAGGCAGGCTGCCGACGTTACCTGTTTAATGACCGGAGTTTGTAGCGTTTTCGCTGCTGCATATTTATGGCGCCGGCGTTTGGCGGCATTATTAGGCGCGGCCTACCTTTCTGTAGCGAAGACAGGCAGAGACATAATAGCTCACATATATTCATTGTTGTCTGGCTGGCCTTTTGCTTCTCTGCACAAATTATTCATATGTTTGCAGATTCAACAGCGCGCTTGCCCACCAGCCACGAAAAAAAGGCGATGGCGGAAAGGCAGCGCGGTTAATGCGAACACGAATTGGAAACAATATGCTCGGGGACTTTGCAGGGCTCTGGCATTTACTATTACATTAGAAGTTCAGAAGCGAGAACAAGAAAAACAAGAGGCTACAGAATATAATCTTCTCTATACAAAGATTACACAGTTTCTGTGGCTAGGCGATGAAATAGAGATATAGGCCACAATGACTTCTTTTGGCGATGTAAAATAAGAGCTGTAAAAACAAGCCTATAACTAAAAACCAACTTCAGCTATGGCTGTTGGGCTGTAGGGACTGAACTTTTTAAATATTTACAGTATGTCAAGAGGGTATAACATTGTTACTTTATAAACTACGGGCTTGTAATTAGGGATGGACGCAAAACTGAAAAACATGCACCTTTATTTCCAAATAAAATATTGGCGCCAAACATTGTGATAGGGACATAATTTAAACGGTTTTATAACTGGGACAAATGGTCAAATACATTTCATGGGTTTTAATTACAGTAGCATGCATTATTTAAAAACTATAATGGCCGAACTGAAAAACAATGATTTTTTCCAACATTTTTTCCTATTTTCCCATTAAAACACATTTAGAATAAAATAATTCTTGGCATAATGTCCCACCTAAAGAAAGCCTAATTGGTGGCGAAAAAAACAAGATATAGTTCATTTCATTGCGATAAGTAATGATAAAGTTATAGACGAATAAATGGAAGGAGCGCTGAAAGGTGAAAATTGCTCTGGTGCTCAAGGGGTAAAACCCCTCAGTGGTGAAGTGGTTAATTTCCCTCTCAGCTGTGTCAGCTGGCTGCCTCGGCAGAGCAGTTAATTTGTAAGCACAGGATGTTAGCCCTATGTCTGCTTCCATGAAAGCAGGAAGTAGACACACTGCAGATTTATTGCAGGATTTGTATTTATAACAAAGAGATTTTTTTCTTTAAAGAGAACCTGAACTGAAAATAAAAAGTCAAAATAACCGTACACAGGTCATACTTACCTCCTGTGTAGTCTACTCTTCAATCCCTTTCTCCTCTCCTGTGTCCCATTTGTCCAATGTCATCAATGGAATTCCCCGTCCTCCATTTTAAAAATGGCTATATTACTCCATAACAGCTTCCTGGTCAGCACACTGTAACATCACCCACTTGAGCCATAGGGAAACATGGAGATTACCTTGCACATTCAGTTGTAACTGACAGCAGCTGATATATAACTGACAGCAACTGGTATATTTCAGTTCTGACAAAATATTGTCAGAACTGGAAGGGATCACTGTAAGAAGAAAATGGTGAGCTTCTGAGAGGAACTGACGGCGAGGTAAGTATGTAATATTCATTTGCAGCTACGTCATGTGTTTATTTTAAATATTTTTACTCGCTTCGGACTCCTTTTAAAGGTTATTATGCTGTTGCGTATCTTTTAGAGCAGAGAGGAAGTTCTTTGTTCAGGTCCACTTTAAATAAAATGCTCACCAAAAAAATCATTAGTTATTGCAAATAATTATAAATACTTGTTTTTCCTCACTTTTAAACTGCTTTGAAAGATGCTACAATCAGATCGTTCTGCTCTTACCAGAAAACCCCTGATTTTCAAAAGTATTGCACACTTAGCGCGTGCGTACTAAGCCACCGCCCACACTAAGCCACCGCCCACACTAAGCCACCACCGGACTTAGCCGCCACCCACAGTTGCTTCCGGGTCCGTGCATATTTACAACCTTCAGTTAGTAGATAGGATGCCGGCTGTTGAATGAGCAGTTGCTGCACAGCAGTTTAACTGTCAACTGGCTGCAGTGTGCCCATGCATAATTACATCCTTTGTTTAGTATACAGGATATATGGCTCTGCACTCTGCATTGGGCCGTGAGTTTGAACAAGGCTTGTTGTATGTAATCCTGCTTGCTGTGCCATTAGTAATAAGCTATTGCCCGTAGTCAGACCCCGTTCATTCTGTTATTTTTTAGAGTTGTCCAGTATCTGAACAGGTTGGTGTTTAGTAAGGATGGTAACTGAGATGCTAATAATTCTGAGCTTATTCAGTTTATGCTAATTCTGTGCAAATGAGTGCAGCATAGAAATGGACCAATTGAAAGCAGCAGCATGTGCTGTGCGTTTTGGAGGTTACCTCCCCCTCCTGCCAGGAATAAAACCGCTCCTGCACCTTGCCATAGGTCTCTCATTCTAACCAGTAATCTCACACAGTTAACACTCAGACCTTTTCTGCCAAGCTTTTGGGACACTTAAGCCAGAAAAAAAAAAGTTTTACTCACCTGGGGCTTCTACCAGCCCCCCGCTGCGAGCTAATTTCATTTTTGCCGACAGGCCCGGCCACGTGTAGCTTTCTCCACATTCCCGACTGTAATTAGCGCTATTGCGGGCCGCAACGCACACAAAGATATGCGTTGCCGCATTACCTATGCATAGATATGCGGCAACGCATATTTTTGTACGCGTTGCGGCCCGCAATAGCGCTAATTGCAGTCAAGAATGCGGAGAAAGCTGCGCGTGGCCAGTCCTGTCGGGCCTGTCAGCAAAAACGAAACTAGCTGGCAGCGGGGGACCAGAGGATTAGTGAGTGGCTGCGCGGGCACAGGACTGCTGCAGGGGGCTGGTAGAGGCCCCAGGTGAGTAAAACTCATTTTGTTTTCTGGCTTAAAGGGACACTTAAGTAAAAAAAAAAAAAAAAGTTTTACTCAACTGGGGCTTCCAATAGCCCGCTGCAGCTGTCCGGTGCCCTCGCCATCTCCCTCCGATCCTCCTGGCCCCGCCGGCAGCCACTTCCTGTTTCAGTGACAGGCGCTGACAGGCTGGGGACGCAAGTGGCTGCCGGCGGGGCCAGGAGGATTGGAGGGAGACGGCGAGGGCACCGGACAGCTGCAGGGGGCTATTGGAAGCCCTAGGTGAATAAAACTCATTTTTTTTGTTTGACTTAAGTGTCCCTTTAAGTGTCCCTTTAACAAGATGTTAAAACACACACAGTTTATATACACTGGACATTCGGAGGAGAACATTCTTTTGCAAACATTAAATAAATGTCATTAGATGCCTTAACTACAACTTCAGGAGGGTCTCACAGGGATGCTAGCTAATTTATGACAAATAGATGAGTCAAACCACTTGTTTGCTAAGACATCACATACCACAGAGTCGGGGTGATGGGGAGACATCATAAATCCAGAGTTCAAACGTGACTAGGCAGAGTACATACACCATTTGTTGTAAGCTAAAGAGAATTGTGGCATTTAAAACCCATCTTACCAGCACAAGAAGTTAGAATCTGTGTTTAAACCTTCTTCTACAGTTTTGAACCAATAAAGAGTAAACCTGTTTTTTTATGATAAGCTGTGATGGAGCAAACATTTTTGTTAATTTAAGTTCTTAAATTCAACCACGGATGAAGATAATTTTCAACATGCTCATGGACTCTGCAAGGAACTTAAGCTGTAGCAAATTATTTACTTTTTCCTTCAAAGGTTCGGTTCATTAAGGCACATTTCAGTCCGAACGATCTGCTGATGTTGAGGTTGACTCCAACAAGCTCTGGACTGACTCTTTACTTCAGTCCTGAAACAACGATGCTTCTCAAACAGTAAATTTGACCTTTACTTCTCCACAGTGAACTATTCGCTCTACCAGTAAAGGAACTTTCTGAAGAGTGAAAACAAAAAACGTATTCTATACCCCGAACGATTGATTCTTTAGCTCGACTAACCGTTGTCCCCTAAAGAAGTTGCAGAACTTTGTTGTCTCACAGAAGGACATATGCTTCTTCTACCCCCTGCTGTCCACAGACTCTTACCAGTGTTACAACAAGAAAGTCAACTCTCCACAAAGCTTTTGACTAAATCTACCTAGCGGAGGGATGCCCATTGCGTACATGGTCATCTATGGGTAAATCACAAAGGACTTCTGGGTAGATCCCCCACCGCCCGCCTGAGTGATGCATCGTACTCGGTCTTTGACTTGGATTAGCTAAGTGCAATATGTTGTCCTGAAGTTTTGCACAGCAGTGTAGGGAATTATGATGTTGAACATGATAATGTAAGCATGATATTGCGTCTCTCTTTGGTCAACACTGTTCTATTTGGCACACTGAGAAGGACTCTATGTTATGCATCTGACTGACTTGCAGCTTGTGGTAATCACTGGTGAACTGCAGCTGTGCATGTGCTGCAGTTGTGGCTTGTGGTAATCACTGATGGACTACCGCTGGGCATGTGCTGCAGTTGTGGCTTGTAATGATCACTGATGGACTGCCGCTGTGCATGTGCTGCAGTTGTGGCTTGCATCTGTAGCTAGATTCTATCTGGTAGATCATTTTCAATTCGTAATTTTCAAAGTAGCTCACAAGCTAAAAAAAAGTGGGCAACTCTGTTTTCTAACCGGGCCGAGGACAAGTCTCTTGCCTTCCCTTGCAGATCAGTCATGCGAATGCCACAATCTGATGACAGATCTTCTGGTGATAACAAACGTGATCCATCACAGGAGATATATTGCTCAAATCAGCTCTCTGAACTTCTTAGGTCAACGCGTCACATCTCATCATTTTACACTGTCGGCACATTTACGGCACTGAAGGTGAACTGGCCGTAATCCTGGTGGGAGACTATCAACTGCCTCTCGAAGTTCCCATGGACTCAATGTCAAATTAAAATTGATGATCAGATAAAGAAATATTCTGTCCAAGTGTCTGAAGAACGTCCGATGTTCCTTACAGCTCACAGAAATCTCAGATCTGTTTGATGTCTCCAAGTCTCAAGGACTGTCTCTCAAAATCAAATGAAAATTAATAATTAATTGCTACAGAAATGGATCAACTCTTCCTATCCTAATCTTACGGCTACAGATGTCTGGTCTTCAAGGTTTCGCTTTAAACTTGACATGTAGGGATGTTAAATTAATGCTGATTTTTTTCCCCCTCCCCCTTCAAAGTTAAAGATTTGTGTTTACTTCCAAAAGGGCAAAAACATGAAAGTCAGCAAGGAAAAAAAATACACTAATTCTTTAAGGAAAGGTTCTTATTTTACCAGTAACAAAAACTAATTTTTTTTAGGATAAAGTCTGAGCTTATCATAAACTTGTGATTGTTCAGTCATCGTAAGAATATCCCATGGCACCAATTCAAGAGAGGTGGCAGCACTTCCCAAGACAGGCTGCATCTGAATGACTTAAGCCTCATCTACACGAGGCGATCCGGCGGCTCGATTAGCCGCTGGATCGCCTCTTCCGCATCCCCGTGCATCCCCGCCACGTCCCCGCACGTGCGTCGCATTTGATCCGCCCTCGTCCCCGCCCGGCTTCGCTTATCTTCCGCTCGATTCCCTGCCATTGTCCCCTCGTGGGGAACAAGCAGGGAATCGGCGGTGGCGAGATCCGACCTGTCGGATCTTATCAATCGAGCCGCATCAGCGGCTCGATTGATAAGGCACATCGTTGAAACCTCGCCCCGTGTAGACGGGGCTTAACAGCACAGATGAGATGAGCCTAATTATAGGCAGGGCACACACCTTGCATTCAAAACAGGTGCACTAAATTAACATAATGGAGGATGTTAGCTTCCAAAACAGTTTGTATGCAGAATGTTCTGCACTGGACCCTTACACCACGATGAGGTCATCCTTCATGGAAGGGACCCTAGTCTCCAATTACCAAACAAACATAGTGTGAAGTTCCATCTTAAAAAAAATCCTGTGGGCTGTGGCCCCTATTCAATTAACTTTGTTCCTATTTTTTTTCTCCCAAGAGATAATTTTTCATCTTATTTACAAAGTCACTTATCAGTACCTAACAATTCAAAAAGTACTATAAAGTAGAAAGAAAAAGCTTATCAAACTTTTTAGTATTCCCTTACTTGTTGAGGGCTTATACAAGGGACATCCAATTGCAGTCCTCAAGGGCCGAGGGCCTTACACATTTTTGGCACAGCTCACTTTAATTGATGGGACTGAATCAGGAAAGTTGTGGTTCATCCAGTAGAACACATTTCTCAATTTCTCTGTCCATCTTAAACACTGGTATGGATCTGGCCCTCCAGGAATGGAGTTTGACATCCCTGGCTTAAAGCGGACCTGAACTCAGAACTTCCTCTTTGCTCTAAAAGATACGTAATAACCTTTAAAGGGAACCTAAAGTGAATTTCCCTCCCCCTTTCACTTACCTGGGGCGTCTACCAGCCCCCTGCAGCCGCCCTTTGCCATGCTGAAACAGTCATCGAATCCCCCGCAAGGGGTCGCGTCTTCAGAGACAGAGCTGCTCCGTATCCCAGGGCAATGGGAATAAAGAGCTCTGCTGAATTCAGAGGGAAGTGAGGGAGCAATTTAATCAGGAGACTCTGGAACAGACATTAGATTATAGTCACCTGTAGGGGAACACAGACTGCTAAAATCAGAAGCTGTGTTTTTAATAACTGATGTGATCTCTGCTAGCTGCAGTTACTGATTCTGTATCAATGACCAAACACATAAGCCTTCAGCAATTGTGTGAACTCACAACAAATGCTTCAGAATTTAGACATAACATTCTTTTTCAGGATTCGTTGCTGCCCTCTGGTGGCCATTATGACAAATCGCTAGACGTTCCACTTAGGTCCAGAAAAACTCAGTTTGGCTGTAGATATTGATTGAGCAGAGTGGTCTGTACATGCAGATAGGCACCCTATGACAAGTTAGAACTCTTTACTGAAGAAAAACATGCAGAGAGGAGATCATACACCACCATCAATAAATGCAGCTTACTTAGAACAGAGAGGGACACAAAATGAATACAGGAAATCACAATAACATAGAGATCATTGCAGCCCCTTAGATTTTACATTGACATCCTGTGGCCGATTTACAATATTGCAGTTTAACTAATAATGTTGTTACCACCAAAAGATATTACATGGATAATTAAATATTATTTTAGCTTGATTGCGTTGCTCTTATGTGCAAATAGACAGGAGTGTCAAAGTATACTGGCAATCAATGGATTAGTTCAGGTGTTAATATTATTTTGTATTTATATATCACATTCTGCAGCACTTTACAGAGTACACAACTATGTCACTGACTGTCCTCGGAGGAGCTCACAGTCTAATCCTACTATAGTCATAGTTTAATGTCATATCATATTATTATTATGTATTTATATAGCACTGACATATTATTATATATTTATATAGGCACTGGCATCTTCTGCAGCACGTTACAGAGTACAGAGTCATGTCACTGACTGTCCTCAGAGAAGCTCACAATGAAATCCTACCATAGTCATAGTCTTATTTCTCTTGCTGTAGTCTCGACCGATTTGGGGGAAACCAATTCGCTTGTCTGTATGTTTTGGGTGGAAGGGAACAAACCCTGCTGGGCACTATATTGTCTAAGTGTTTCAAGGAAACCAGAGCTAAGAAAAAAAAAGTTTTATACATACTTGGGGCTTCCTCCAGCCCCATCCGCACGGATCGCTCCCACGCCGCCGTCCTCCGTCTTCTCCCTCTTCTGTACCGAGTCCTGTTACTTCCTCCATTCGCGGCCATTCTGCGCAAGGGAAGTGCGCCCTCTACGTATCTTTCCGGCGGCTGCTGGAGAGATACGTAAATAGCGTTCTTCACTTGCGTCATATTGGCCGCGACTGGAGGAAGTAACGGTACCCGGTACAGAAGAGAGAGAAGACAGAGGACGGCGGTGTGGGAGCAATCCGAGCGGATGGGGCTGGAGGAAGCCCCAAGAATGTATAAAACTGTTTTTTCCCCCAGCTCTGATACACTTTACTTACAAAAACCTTCTGCTTTGTGCAGTTATTATTACTTCTACAGCTAGGAGGGATATTCTGGACAGTGTCTCCGCAATAGTATGCCAAACAAGTTGCATTTAGTATTGTTGCCAAGATTATTATTATTGCACTTATAAAGTGCCAATATATTGCACAGCGCTGGACAATAAATACATACTATGGTACAAGAATGGCAGACGTAACGTAACAAGGTTTTTATACAACATAGGACAAAGCTATACAATGTAAACAGGGTACAAAATACATGATCATGCGATATGGGCTGGATAGGTAGGCCCAGTAATACAAGTACAGGCAGTCATAGGAAAGGAGCACACAATCATGTAGACTACACTAGGGAAGGGAGAGGGTGCAAGATACATGATCATGCGATATGGGCTGGATAGGTAGGTCCAGTAATACAAGTATGAGGCAGTCATAGGAAAGGAGCACACAATCATGTAGACTACACTAGGGAAGGGAGAGGGTGCAAGATACATGATCATGCGATATGGGCTGGATAGGTAGGTCCAGTAATACAAGTATGAGGCAGTCATAGGAAAGGAGCACACAATCATGTAGACTACACTAGGGAAGGGAGAGGGTGCAAGATACATGATCATGCGATATGGGCTGGTTAGGTAGGCCCAGTAATACAAGTACAGGCTGTCATAGGAAAGGAGCACACGATCATGTAGCATGCACTAGGGAAGCGAGAGGGTACAAGATATATGATCATGTGATTTGGGGCTGGTTAGGTAGGTCCACTAATACAAGTACAGGGTGTCATAGGAAAGAAGCACACAATCATGTAGACTACACTAGGGAAGGGAGAGGGTACAAGATAGATGATCATGTGATTTTTGGCTGGTTAGGTAGGACCAGTAATACAAGTACGAGGTGGTCATAGGAAAGGAGCACACGATCGTGTGGAATACACTAGGCAAGGGTGGACCCTGCCAAAGCCTTATAACCTAAGGGAAGGGGAGATGGACACACTAGGTAGGGCATCTTGAAGAGGTGGGTTTTGAGGGCTTGCTTGAATGAGTTGAAGGAGGGAGCAAATCAGATGGGTGGTGGAAGGGATTTCCAGAGGGTGGGGGCGGCTCTTGAGAAATCCTGCAAGCATACATGGGAGTGGGAAATGCGTGGTGAAGTTAGTCGAAGGTCGTTGGAGGACCAGAGGAAATGACCCGGTGTATACCTGTGAACAAGCTCCAAGATGTAGGCAGAGCAGGTTTTGAGCACAGATTTATAGGCCAGGCAGGATTGCAAAAAAAAATAGCAACAGGAGCTTACTGTTAGTTAGTTAGTCAGTTAGTTAGTTAGTTAGTTAGTTAGCTGTCTGCAGATTGAAAATTTTTATTAATACTACATTGCAAAGAAGTCCTGTACAGCACCAAACTATTTTTACAACAATTTTTATGATAATTGAAATTTTCCTTTAATATTCTTCTCTTTCAAACATAATTTTGAATATCGATTTTTGCACAAATATCATAACCTCCAATGTATTCTAAGAAAATCAACAACCTTTGGAAACTGGACCTCTATCAGTTGTTGGTCTAGTAAAAAAAAATGGAGCTGTGTTTGGCCGGTTACCCTCCTAATAGCTGTCATTGGTGATGGTGGTGGTTGGGGTGAACACACACAGGACATACTGTAGGTCCTCTTTGTTCAGGGTGAAGCAGGTGGCTACTGGCGTTGGTCGCTTCTTGGCTCCTCTATAGGCTGTAGCAGCTGTGGGGCAATGAGTGCTTATCTTGAGGGCCGAGTGCACAGTGTAAATGAACTCAGATATTGGTAGGGATGGCCCATGGATCAATTCCGGATACAGTGTAGCCGAACAAAGATAGTGATAGTGGGACAGAACTTTAGTGTGAGTGAATAGGAACTTGGTTCAACTATAACATTGCAAAACTCTAAAGGGCGATAGGGTGGGGGTAGATGGTTAGTGTTAGGCATGGAGAGGGGGTGGTTAGTGTTGGGTGTGAAGAGGAGAGGTTAGTGTTAGGTGTGGAGAGGAGGTTAGTGACAGGAATGGAGAAGAAGAGGTTAGTGTTAGGCATAGAGAGGGGGTAGTAAGGTTAGGTGTGGAGAGGGGGCGGGTGGCGCCAGGTGTGGAGAGGGGAAGGTTAGTGTTAGGTGTGAAGAGTGGGAGATTAGTGTTAGGGGTGGATAGGGGGCGGTTAGTGTTCGGTGCAGAGAGGGGGAGGCTAGTGTCAATCGTGGAGAGGGGGGACATTAATGTTAGGTGTGGAGAGGGAGTGGTTAATGTTAGGCGTGGAGAAGGGGCAGTTATTGTTGTAAGGTGTGGAGAGGAAGAGGTTAGTATAAGGTGTGGAGACGGGAAGGTTAGTGTTAGGTATGGAGAGGGGGAGGTTAGTATTAGGTGTAGAGAGGGGGAGGTTAGAGTTAGGTGCGGAGAGGTGGAGATTTTAGTGTCAAGCGTGGAGAGTGGGGACGTTAGTGTTAGGCGATAAGGTGTCAGGGAGGTAGCAGGCTAGTGTTAGGTGTGGAGATATTACCAATATTCTCGTTAGCGGTAATAACTTATGCTATACTATATGTACCTTGGACAGAGACTACAGGTGATTTTTCAGGTTTCTCCAAGCAGTATAAAATAAATGACTTGGAAACACAGACATACTCTTATGTTTTTCTTGCAAGAATAAAACTAAATGCTTGAACAGCAATAAACCAAATGATTGAATAAAAAGAAAATCATTTGATCACAAAACACACTTTAAAACCTCCATCAAAAGCATTCGGACATTTTACAGCCTGCCTTATCGCCTTGTTTTCTGTAGAACCTGAAAAATTGATTGTAAAGGTAAAACTAAGGCTGTATAGATGACATGTTTTCCGACTGAACAACCAGGCTGAAGTGTGAAGTATTGAACCGCAATAGTCATCACATAATCCAGCAGTGTCACTTTCATGTTTCTATATAGTTTTGGCTGATAGAGAGTCTGTAGTAAAACTACTGGGGCCCTGATTCAATAAGCTTCTTCCATGGAGTTGGAGTTATTTTCTCATTTTATGTATCACCTAGCATGAGAAAAAGTATTAAAAGGTGGATGAGAAAAGTAATATTGAAGTTACGCTTATAAATCTAGATCGGGCATGGGCAAACTTGGCCCTCCAGCTGTTACGGAACTACAAGTCCCACAATGCATTGCAGGAGTCTGACAGCCACAGTCATGACTCATAAAGGCAAATGCATTGTGGGAATTGAAGTTCCGTAACAGCTGGAGGGCCAAGTTTGCCCATGCCTGAATGAATGCGTACTGGTTGTTGGCTGCCTGCTATGCTGGAGTTGACCAGTAGGGGCTGCTGTAGAATCTCCTGCATGTTCTCAGGTGTATCCGTGTCGATACACTCCCATCCTGTCTTTCCACAGAACTGTCATATGTCATAATTTTTCCAGTGTATCCAGCCATGTTTCCAGATCACAATAGATTCCCACACAGAGACGATGTAGTGTTTCTTTTCTTTGTTGTACTTGTCCAATAGCTTAAATGTCAACTGTAGGAAGAGGGCTATGGAGGCTGACCTATGTATTTCCTTTTAAACAATACCAGTTCCCTGGCATCCCTGCTGATCTATTTGGCTGCAGCAGTATCTAAATAACACCATAAACCAGCATGCAGCTAATCTTGAAGTGGAATATAACCCAGTATTTCTTATTTGCTCTAAAAGATTATTTACAGCATGTAATATACTAACACAATGTTTTTTTTTAGTAAAACAGCATTTAAAGGGTTGCATCACAGAACTGACTTTTTCTCCTGCAGGGGCAGCCCACATCCGAACTGGTGATAAGCTTATCTTCTGTATACATTCTTTACTTGATCACCTTGCCAAATTCCAATTCACTAAACCTATTACCGCACTTAAAAGTAAAATTACCGACTAGTGATGAAATGACAGACTTGTGCGGTAAATACCTCAAGAAATTGCAATTCACAAAGATTGAGGCAGGGGTCACACTTACCGGCTTTCGTACGCGTTTTCTGCACAGAAAAACTGACTTCAACTGAGAACTCATGTTAATCAATGAGCTAGGTCACACTTTAATGCAGATTTCGCATGCAGAAAAAAAAACTTACATCTTGCGCAATTTGTCAGTTTTCTCTATAAATTACATTAGCTGCTGTAAGTCAGGGGTCACACTTGTCTTTCAGTTTTCTGCAAAGTGTAGAAACTGAAAGACAAGTGTGACCCCTGCCTAAAGCATTTCCATGCGGTAAAAGTTGACAGACGTAGCAGACAGCCAATAGGGAGAGCATTACAGCCCTGCTTCTCACCCCATTTCATCCGATACTCTGGCAGGCTGGAGTTAAGAACAGCAGAGCAGTAAAATGAGACATTTAACCACTTCGCATCCAGGCCTTGTTTCTCACTTATGGACGAGCAGTCTTGACAGTTTAGCTATGTTCTTATGTAATCAAAAATAACTTTATTCCTACTTATGACACAGAAGTTGAATATATATTGTTTTTGTGTTTTTTTCAAGACAAACTAGGCTTTCATTGTATGCCATTTTTTCCCCTCGAACAATTTTGTTTTCTATGAATTTTAATGGGAAAAAAACAAGGAAAAAAATAGAAAAAACACATTCTTTCTCAGTTTTACCAATTCCAGTTTAAAAATAAAAAGTTCTACTGTAGATAAAAAACACAAATTTTATTTACCGCTTATCACAAAACTTAGATTATGTTCCTGTCACAATTTGTGGTGAAGATATTTGATTCTTTAATAATGCTACAGAGTGTATTTTTCACTATGAACTGAGAACATAAAAGTATATTTAATGGTAAAAATCAATCTCATTAGCTCAGGAAACATATATTCCCTTTCACCAATTAGTGCTGCATCAGATAGTGCCAGAAATGTGCACAGCAGCAAGCCCAATCCTGCACAGCACTGCTTCTACTACAAGAAGTATATCTACTGACTCCTGGCTTAGATGAAGTCACAGAGGATATAGATATCCTGTAGTGTTGGATGAAGTGGTTAAAAAGGCTTTTCTGTATCCCTTTAGATGTGCATATCTGTATACTGGTACACAGAAGCCCTCCCTTTAGTTAGCATAGATGCACGTCTAAAGGGATGACAGGGATGTACTGGGCAGAAAATAGAACGGCTCATGCCCAGACTTGTAAGAAAAGACTGATAGCTGACTGCCTGACCTGCTCCACAGCTGGTGAGTCTACCGAGTACCACTTAGTGAATTTGAAACATGTTTTTTTCTGTATTTTACCGAACATCTACCGCACAGGTGTCGAACTCCAGGCCTGGAGGGCCAGATCCATGCCAGTGTTTAGGATGGACTGAGAAAGAGAGGAATGTGTTCTTCCTGATGGACCACACCTTTCTTGATTCAGACCCATCAATTCATTTGAGCTGTGCCAAAAATGTGTGAGGACCTCGGCCCTCGAAGGACCGGCTTTTTTTCCTAATTCACTTAGCTTTCCTGCATGCGGTAGATTCTACCGCATGCAGGAAAGCTAAGTGAATTAGGAAAAAAAGTAAAATACTGAATGCTGTATTTTACTGACCTGAATTATTTTACTGAACTGTCCTTAGTAAATTGAGGCCACAGAGGGCATCCATGTGGGCTCCCAAGTATGCTGTTCTGATGTCTGAGGATCCCGTGTATGTGCCCGTTAATCTGCAGCCTTAAGGTGGCCACTAACTGTCCAACTTCAGGCGAAAAATCGTTCGAGCGATCAGAAATTCTGATCGGAAGTGAAATCGTTCACTGCACCATCAACAAACCAATCTTAGCTTCCCATCTATCACAACCAACAAGAAAATCCAAATTTTGGTTAGACGAAAATCCAATCGGACGACGGAGATTATTTACAACCAATCCGATCAGAATTTCTGATCGCTCAAACGATTTTTTGCTAAAAATTGGACCATTAGTGGCCACCTTAACACATACCAAATATTAATAAGCATTATCATATCCTGTGTTTTTTCAAGCTCTTCTCTGCCAGTGACTGAACACACATAATTCTTACCGTCCGTCTGTGCAGAAGGATTACCTTCCTTTCCTTTGGGTCATTATAGAATAATTAAGGTTCCGACATCTTTTTCTGGGAAGAAAATGGAAAACAATTAGCAGGAGAGAGATCAAAAATTCATAGGCGTCTCTCCATGAAAAGAAACAAGGATTTTATATCAGATATCTGCGCAAAGGACAATTCAGGAGCGCCAGCTTAACACCTTCATTACCAAGACGTCCAGCACCTCCCTGTCCACCATTACCAAAATGTCCACCAAAAACAAACTTAGTGTACGCTGATTCATACTGATCTTTTAATTTCCTGTGCTATTCCTTAAAGTGCACCTGAACTCTTGCACAGGACAGAAGAAAACAAAAAGAAATGCACCCTGTATGAATTTAGAGCATTTAGCCTGTTTAATTCCCCCTCATTTGTGTCTAGTCACAAGTTGTAATTTGATCTCTCCCCGTGTCACATGACAGCCATAGCAGAGATGGCAGATAAGCTCCTTTGAAAGCACAGGATGTTAACAGTATGTCTGCTTCTATGAACCAGGAAGTAGAAACAGTACAGATTTATTGCAGGATTTGTATCAGCTGTAACAAAGAAATGTTTTCCTTTAAAGGTTATTATGCTGTTGCGTATATCTTTTAGAGCAGAGAGGGCGTTCTGAGTTCAGATCCGCTTTAAAGATAGCCAAGCAAACCCCTGAATTCTGAGACCACACTATACTGAAAGAATCAGAATCAGAATCTTTTATTTCGCCAAGCACGACTGGGCCGTGCCCGGAATTGGGTTTGGCAAGTACATGGCTAGGTGAGAACAAGCAGGACATAACGATACATATGTGTAAGCAGACAGACAATATAAAGGGTACAGTTACAGCGTTTGAACACATTTGAACACGTATATATGAAGTGTGCAGCCATGCGGTCAGGCTGGGTGCTACTAGACACCACTTGTCGTGGTTGGATGAGGAGGGATCTAAGAGTTCAGATAGTTCACGGCTGAGGGGAAGAAACTGTTTCTGTGTCTTGTGGTCCTGGTGTAGATGGATCGGAATCTCCGGCCTAGGGGGAGCCTACTAAAGAAGCGGAAACCTGGGTGGGACGGGTCATTAGCGATTTTTTGAGCTCTGGAGCGCAGTCTAGAGTTGAAGATCTGGGCGAGAGAGGGGAGTGGTTTCCCGATGATTATCTCCGCTGATCTGATGACCCTCTGCAGTTTGTGTCTGTCGCTGGCGGAGGATCCAGCATACCAGACCAGGATGGAGGAGCAGAGGACAGATTCAATTGTGGCAGTGTAGAAGCTCGTCAGAAGCTCGCGGGCCATATCGAACTTCTTTAGTTGGCGTAGGAAAAATAGCCTCTGCTGGGCTTTTTTGTGGGTTGAGGTAGTGTTGGCTTTCCAAGTCAGGTCCTTAGAGATTGTCGTGCCAAGGAGGCGTGCACAGGGGACGTTCTCAACTACCGTGCCGTCAATGCTGATCGGGGGTGGAGTGGTGGCGCGTTTCCTAAAATCGACAATCATCTCAACCGTTTTTGTAGTGTTCAGGACCAGCCCGTTCTCCCTACACCAATGGCAAATTCTGTCAATCTGGTGGCGATACTACTGCTCATCATTACCAGAGATGAGGCCAACGATGGTGGTGTCGTCAGCGAACTTGAGGACTTTGACCGAGTCTGCGGTGGACCTGCAATTGTTAGTGTATAGGGAGAATAGGAACGGCGACAGTACGCAACCTTGGGGGGCCCCTGTATTGGTGGTCCTTGGTTGAGAGAAAATCTGTACCTAAAAAAAGTTCCACTGGGGGTACTCACCTCGGGTGGGGGAAGCCTCTGGATCCTATCGAGGCTTCCCCCGTCCTCCTGTGTCCCACGGCGGCAGCGCTAAAGCTCCCCGAATGGCAGAGATAGGCGGAAATAGCCGATTGCTGTCGGGCTGCTCTACTGCGCAGACGCAAGTCTCCTGCACCTGCATAGTAAAGTGGACCTGACAGAGATCAGCTATTTCCGCCTATTTCCGAGCGGAGAGCTGCAACAGCGCCACCCGCTGGAGCCAGGGAAGGTAAATATTGCACAGTCTGACAAATTGTCGGCTGTGCATTCAGTGGGCTGCAGCGAGACCACCGTGGGACACAGGTGGACGGGGGAAGCCTTGATAGGATCCAGAGGCTTCCCCCTACCGAGGTGAGTACTCCCCAGGGGAACTTTTTTTCATTACAGAGTCTCTTTAAGGGCCCTTATTGCTCCATCTATGGGCTGAGTGGTGGACTTAGCCCATAGATAGAGCATTAAGAGCCCTTCAGTATAGTGTGGTCTCAGAATTTGTGGCATTTAGCCCCTCTGTGGTGCCCATTAGTCCAGTACTAGAGCCCCAACGAGCACCTACATCCTTTGCAAGGAGGTGGAGGCCCTCTTGTGTGATCTGCAAGCCTTCAAAGCCTTCCCATGGGTTCTTTGGAAAAGATCTCTCTCGTGAGGCGCTCTCATATGATCAGTACACTCAAGGCCTTCACATCAGTTCTTTTTCTCCATATAAGTAGAGGCCTTCTTTGGTAATCTGCAAGCTCTCCAAGCCTTCACATGGATTTTCTGGAAAATAACTGTCTTGTGAGGCCCTCGTGTGATCCGTACACTCTCAAGGCCTTCACATCAGTTCTTTGGATACAAGTGGAGGCCTTCTTGTGTGATCCTCGAGCTCTCAAAGCCTTCACATGGGTTCTTTGGAAAAGATCTTTCTCGCGAGGCGCTCTCATGGGATCAGTACACTCAAGGCCTTCACATCAGTTCTTTCTCTCCATATAAGTAGAGGCCCTCTTTGGTAATCTGCAAGATCTCCAAGCCTTCACATGGATTTTCTGGAAAATAACTGTCTTGTGAGGCCCTCTCGTGTGATGAGTACACTCTCAAGGCCTTCACATCAGCTCTTTACATACAAGTGGAGGCCTTCTTGTGTGATCCTCGAGCTCTCAAAGCCTTGCCCTTCACATAGGCTCTTTGGAAAAGAAGTTCAGGGCCTCTCGTGTGATCAGTACACTTTGAAAGCCTCCACATCTGGGTTTTTTTGCAAATAAATGGAGGCCTTCTTGTGTGATCTGCAAGCACTTAAAGCCTTCACCTCGGTTCTTTGATAATTTTGGCCCCTCCATGCGATTCAGTGATCCAATGCCTCTTCAGGCACATATATAAGCTTTCGGTCAGTAAGCCTTCTTCAGACTCTGTTCTTGTTGATCAAGGAATGGCTGCACCTCTTCTATAATTCCTGTGAACACTGTGAATCCAGCACAGCCGGCGCTACCATAGGCTGTAATGGGAATTACGGCTATAGCAGGCACAGGGAGTAACTTCGGCACCATCAGCAGACGGAGCGGAAGTTACTTTTAAAACACAATAATTCGGCTTCCAGCAATTGCTAGAAGCCAAATTATTTCATTCCCCACCATCCATGGCGGCCTGGAGGGGGAATAGTATTTAACACGGCCCGGCCTTGTGCAGCAGCAGGATCAGCCATATACCGGCTCTATCCTGCGCCCAAGTCTCCTGCCCCGATTCCTCTCGTACGCTAATTCCTAAAAGATGGGCCTTTTGGTCAGGGGGGATCACCATGGGGGAAAGAGATGCGAACACTGGATGGGGGGGGGGGGGGGGCAGAGTTTTGCTGGACAGTCCCTTGTATTGTATATGTACACCCCTGCCTTCATGTTTTGTTTTTTTTTGCTTTTTTTCCCAGGTTTAGCTGGATTATGTATGGATTAGGGTAGGGTGAAATAACACAGTACCTTAAGAAAGAAAGCACAGAAACAGCAGGAGCCCAAATGGTGCAGTATGTAACTAGAAGGAGGTTATCGCAACAAGGGCAACCAACCATAGACAGCAGGTAGACACGGTAAACCTATTTCCACTCGGGTGTTCCCAGATGATCTTGGTGTGGACACTCTCTAGAAAAACACAGGGTACTGCAGACCAAGGTCCCACAAACAGGAGGATGACTTAGGAACACAAGGGGGCAAGAGGGGCCCAAAATCAACGAAGCTTAGTTAAAAAATGACTAAAATATAAAGGGGAAAGGAGGCTTACCTCAAACATGTTTATTAAACACTGGCAATGCGTTTTGTGGGCTTCTGCCCACTTCCTCAGGCCAAGTGATCACAAAGCCGAAAGTCATCTTTTGAGGTAAGCCACCTCTCTCCTTTATATTTTAGTCATTTTAAAAAAAAGTTTTATTGAATTTGGGTCCCTCTTACCCCCTTGTATATAGGTATTAGATCAAAATACCCAATAAACATACAGCAGGCCTGACATAGCTATTTTTATCCTTAAATATATAATTTAGATCTATAACCTTTGTAGGACACATGATGGAATTTGCACTTTGAGTTTGAGTATTTGCATAGTCCATCGTCCTACATTCCTGTAGATTTTGGAATATCGGATTGTGTTCCAGAATCATTGTGCAGTTTATGACTAAAGCACCTAAGCTAAGTTGTTACCGCTTCTTTACTAATGCACTGTCCTCTTGTCTATTGCAGGTGCCGGAAGCAGTGTGCACCACAAATGTAATAGTGCCAAACATCGCATCATCTCACCAAAGGTCGAGCCAAGGACGGGAGGTTACAGCACTCACTCGGAGGTCCAAAACAACGATGTCTCAGAAGGCAAGAATGAGCACAGTCATGGCAAGTCCAGCCGGGAGAAAAGGAACGGCAAGATGGCCAAGCCGGTGCTGCTTCATCAAAACAGCACAGAGGTCTCGTCAACCAATCAGGTGGAAGTTCCTGACACGACCCAGAATTCCCCTGTGTCCATCAGCAGTGGCCTGAATAGCGATCCAGACATGGCTGACAGTCCCGCTGTTACCGGTGTCTCAAGCATGGCCGTTGCCTCAGTAATGGGGAGCCTCTCCCAAAATGCCACTGTGTTTATGTCCGAGGTCACCAATGAAGCTGTATACACCATGTCACCCAACACTGGTGCCAGTCAACACCTCCTATCCTCAGATACCACCACCCAGGGACTTGTGTTGGCAGTGAGTTCAGATGGCCACAAGTTTGCCTTCCCTACAGCAGGGAGTTCAGATAGTTTATCCATGTTATCTGCCAATGTCTCCGAAGAGCTTGTGTTGTCCACCACACTTGACAATAGCCGAAAGATACCTGAAACCACGATGAATTTTGACCCAGACTGTTTTCTCAACAACCCAAAACAAGGGCAGACGTATGGTGGGAGTGGTCTTAAAGATGACAACATTACTACGAATATTCGAAGGTCATCCAGCACAGAACGTGGGTTTTCTTTCAGTGCAGCTTTAGTTAAGGAGATAAAAACAGAGGACACCTCATTTGAACAACAGCTGGCAAAAGAGAGCTATCCATCCACATCATCAAACACGCTAACCCTCACTCCTGGCTCCACCTTACTCGCCTCAGGTGGTGGACTCAGCCCAAGCACCACGTTGGAACAAATGGATTTCAGCGCGATTGACTCCAACAAAGATTACGCTGGTTTCAGCCAGGCGGTCCAGAGTCCCCATGTCCACCAAACCCCTTCCCCTAGTTTCTTTCTACAAGATGCCAGCAAGCAGATTCCTATGGAGCAAAACAACCACAGCAACTTAAATGACTCAAGCAGCTCGTACGTCAACACGATGGGTTTGACCAACGTCAAGACGGAAGCCTCTAGTCAAACACCCACTAACTGCAATGGCGCCATTGACCAAGCTAGAATAGAGTCCACTACTTCTCTCCAGCTAATGCAATTCCAGGCAAACTTCCAGTCTATGAATTCAGAAGAGGTTCAGATGGAAACAACACAGCAGACTGAAGGTAACGAGCTCAAGCATGGAGATCTTCAGGCCTGCAATGCAGAACATTATATGCAGTCAGAAAACTCTGCCACGATGAGGAACGGCAACGGCCTCCCAATTCTGCAGGGAAATATGGTGCAAGGACTCTATCCGGTGGCCCACCAGGCAATGAACAACTCCTCCAACATGGAGCTCAACTTAGATCATTTTGATATCTCCTTCAGCAATCAGTTTTCCGATCTCATCAATGACTTTATATCTGTGGAAGGAGGGAGTAACACCATTTATGGTCACCAGTTGGTAGCTGGCGATAGCAATGTGTTGCCACAGACCGAAGATGGCAATCGACCCGCTTACTCTCAGGCTGAAATGTGCATACCTTGTTGCAGCCCTCATCAAGCCAGTATGCAGCTGAGCAGTTCCGAAAACGGAGCCACTACCATGGCCTACATGCATGTTGCAGAGGTTGTGTCAGCGGCAGCACAAAGCACCCTGGGAATGCTGCAACAAAGCGGGCGGCTCTTCATGGTGACCGATTACTCCCCAGAGTGGTCATATCCTGAGGTGAGATTCTGTTGGTGTAACATTCTATACATGTATAACTTTATATTGGTGTTTAGTCCAGCAGAGGTTTATTATAGACCAAAGGTGTCAGACACAAGGCCCAAGGGCCGAATGAGACCCTCCTAGTCATTTTATGTGGCTCTCCTGAGCTTCAAATGTGCATCATTGTAAGCAGCGAACGAACAGCACACGGCCTTCCCAGCCAGAGGAGCACAACAGTGACAGTGTTTCTGGTTAAAACCTTGCCAGTTTGAGTTGGGGTGCAGAAACAACCCATGGGGCCCCTCAGCAGAATTACCATGCCCTCAGTGGCATAGCTAGGGTTTTCAGCACCCAGGGACATAGACAGTTTTTGTGCCCCCACCCTGGACAAATTGGGCGAGGCCACATGTCAGAATGTGGTCATGGGTGGAGTCAAATGTACAAATGCTGTATATGTATAGCCATGTATTGCCCCCTTCCCCCATTTACATAGCCTGATATGCCCCCCTTTAAATAGCCAAATGTGCACCCTTTTTATGTGCCCCCCTTTAGATAGCCAGATGTGCCCCACTATTTCTACTGCTGTTAATGCTTCTGCACTCCTCTGCAGATGGAGGGAAAGAAGCAGGGGCACTTCAGGGAGCCGCCTCTCACGCACGTGGGGGTGGAGCAACTGTGCTGAGCGCCCTCACAGTGCAGCGCCCGGGGACATATGTCCCCCCGTGCTCACCCTTAGCTACGCCTCTGCACCCCCCTTCCGCCCTGGGATCCAAACCCCCTTTTGTGGCTGCTTGTGATTTGTTGAACTTATCATACCCCAGTGATCAAGTTCCAATCAGTTTCAGACAGTTTATCAGCTTCGTGGGGTAGGCGGTGGAAGACCCATAACAAGTGTAGCCACAAAAATGCCTGATCTGAAGTATAGTCTCCTGTATCCGAAGAAGGGAAGGATAGTAGTCGAGGTCACCCACAGCTCTCTGGGCCCCCTGCAATCACAAGTGCTGCTCCTCTCTAGGTACACCCCCGATCAGAAACACTTCTTATATTTGTATATTGCTATATAGCCCTGCTCTCCCAGTTATGCTTAGCCTAAGCTGTTTATTATGCTCCCCCCCCGCCCCCCCTAACATTCTGGGAGACCAGAGGTCTTTTCTACTGTCTTTAGAGCTCTTAGTAAATAAACATTCCTTTGAGATCGACTAAAGATGTCAAAAAGTCAATCAGCGAGAGAAGAAATTTTACAACAGGCAAACACTGACTAAATCATTTATAAATGATTAGTGTAAAAACAAATACTCAATTTTATTACTCACGTTATTCAGATTATAGTTCCTCTTTAAGTTTTGCTTGAATTTCAGTTTTTGCTTAAAATTGGCAGTTTCACCAGACAAAATGGCCGCCGTGACGCCACACACGCCCCAGATACGTGACAAATAAGCTCCTGAGAGTTTAATTTTCTCCCTTTTTTTATTTTGCAAGTAGTCAGTTTTCTTGTTAGTTGGAAGCCTCAGCCGTCTTTAACCGTCTCGGAGAAAAGTCATATTTTATTTGAGCGGCATTAAATAAACAGCGATCAGGCTGAAAGAGCAGATGTTGTATGTCAAACTGTAATACGCCATCTGCCAAAAATAATTGCGGCCCCTAATGAATATGGGAAGGCAGATCGCTCCTGAGAGACCGAATTACTCAGAAAAAATAGAAACTTCACCTGATTTTCTGCAGGTATTTTTTTTTTTAATCTTTAAAAAAAAAAAAAAAAAACAGTAAAAGGAGGGAAAAAACAGCACTTAATAGCACCAAATTAATCTAGAGTCAGGTGTTGATTAAAATCAATATGGGAATGGCCAGACTTCAATCGCTTAATACTGAACGAGGAACATCCGAGAGAAGAATGACAATGTTCTGATATTTATGGCGTAGATGGATATTTAGCAAGGAAAAGCTGCGAATTTGGGGGAGAGCAAGGAAAAGTCGGAAGGTCAACAGCAGTATTGTCTTAGGTGGGCCGCACCAGGGGGATAACTAGAAATCACTGGGCCCCCCTCAAAACTTTGGATGGGCCCTCCCCCCAGGTATAGGTGCCCCCAGTATAGATAGCCAGGTATAAGTGCCCCCAGTATAGCTAGCCAGGTATAGGTGCCCCTAGTATAGCTAGCCAGGAATAGGTGCCCCCAGTATAGGTATCCAGGTATAGGTGCCCCCAGTATAGGTAGCCAGGGATAGGTGCCCCCAGTATAGGTAGCCAGGTATAGGTGCCCTCAGTATAGGTAGCCAGGAATAGGTGCACTTAGTATAGATAGCCAGGTATAGGTGCCCCTAGTATAGCTAGCCAGGAATATGTGCCCCCAGTATAGGTATCCAGGTATAGGTGCCCCTAGTATAGGTAGCCAGGGATAGGTGCACCCTGTATAGGTAGCCAGGGATAGGTGCACCCTGTATAGGTAGCCAGGGATAGGTGCACCCTGTATAGGTAGCCAGGGATAGGTGCACCCAGTATAGATGGCCAGGGATAGGTGCACCCAGTATAGATGGCCAGGAATAGGTGCCCCTAGTATAGGTAGCCAGGGATAGGTGCACCCTGTATAGGTAGCCAGGGATAGGTGCACCCTGTATAGGTAGCCAGGGATAGGTGCACCCAGTATAGATGGCCAGGGATAGGTGCCCCCAGTATAGGTAGCCAGGAATAGGTGCACTTAGTATAGATAGCCAGGTATAGGTGCCCCTAGTATAGCTAGCCAGGAATAGGTGCCCCCAGTATAGGTATCCAGGTATAGGTGCCCCCAGTATAGGTAGCCAGGGATAGGTGCCCCCAGTATAGGTAGCCAGGTATAGGTGCCCTCAGTATAGGTAGCCAGGAATAGGTGCACTTAGTATAGATAGCCAGGTATAGGTGCCCCTAGTATAGGTAGCCAGGAATAGGTGCCCCCAGTATAGGTATCCAGGTATAGGTGCCACCAGTATAGGTAGCCAGGGATAGGTGCCCCCAGTATAGGTAGCCAGGTATAGGTGCCCCCAGTATAGGTAGCCAGGGATAGGTGCCCCCAGTATAGGTAGCCAGGTATAGGTGCCCCCAGTATAGGTAGCCAGGGATAGGTGCCCCCAGTATAGGTAGCCAGGGATAGGTGCCCCCAGTATAGGTAGCCAGGTATAAGTGCCCCCAGTATAGGTAGCCAGGAATAGGTGCACTTAGTATAGATAGCCAGGTATAGGTGCCCCCCAGTATAGATAGCCAGGTATAGGTGCCCCCTGTATAGCCAGAAGAGGGGAATCGCTGAAGAGGGGGACGAGGCTAGGGAAGAGGGAAGTCGGCCCCCCTCCCCGCGGCTGTGTGAGCCGGCCACTTCACCCGCCTGGCCTGCACCCTTTCCTGCCCCCAAAAACAGCCCTGGTCAGGCACCAGAACCGCAGGCTTCTCCCTGACGCCCCTCCCCGTCTCTGACACCTTCATTTCCGTATGTCAGTGCTTAAATCTATGAACTATTAACCTTTTTTTTATCTTTTTCCTGCTCTCAGAGGCCATTTACTGACAGGAAAGTGTTTTATAGCTATAACTACTTATCAGTGAGGGTCACACTGTAGTCTGACCCAGTCCTGACCCAACTGTCACTTGCATACCTGATCTTTAACTCTTAAGGGCAGAGAAAGAAAAAAAAGAAACACAGCATAGTTATTTGTGTGCTCGGCACTGTACATACACATGTCTATCTCATCATGTCACATGTCACCTCGGGTATCCTTTATAACTATGCTGATCTGCTGAATAGCAGAGAAATGGCGATATTTACGTAGGTCATTATGGCCCTTATTCAAGTTCACATTTTCTGTGAATTTTCTCCTTAGTCTTAAACCTGCGCTTGTGACTGATGCATGTTTTGCTAACCGCAGTTGCATCCTCAGAGGCCCAGTAAATTAAAGGACTACTAGCACCCCAGCAAAAAAGTAGTAAGCAGTTAAAATCAGATAGAACTGACAGGTTTTGGGCTAGTCCATCTCCTCATGGGGGATTTCTTCGGGTTTTCTTTGTTTTCAAAAGCATTTTCTGAACGGCCATTGTTAAGTGTAACTTTACTAAGATACCAGCCAGACTCCCTTCTCACTATTTTGGCAGCTAGACTTAGCTAGACTTAGACTGCCATTCAGGAAATGCTTTTGAAAACAAAGAAAACCCTGAGAATCCCCCATGAGAAAACAGACTAATCCAAACTGCTTCCCTTATTCGCTGGCGTGGTCCTTTAAGTCAAAGTAGAGAAATTGCACCCCACTTTAAATCCCTTTTAGAGCATCCAATCAGGTGCTCAGGAGCCCCTCCACCAGTCAGACTTCCAGAGCTTCAGGCTGGGATCCTTTAAGAAAGCTGTATTTGTTACCTCTTCTTCTCAACCCACAGCAGCTCACCTACCAAACCAGAGGGTAGAAGGATAGTTGCAGAAGACTTGATTCACACCAGAAAGCAGAGATGGATTAACCCCCTTGGCCAGTGGTGTAGCAATAGGCGGTGCAGAGGTAGTGACCGCATCGGGGCCCTTGGCCCACCACTCAAACACAGTATTAGCTCTTTATTAGTCCTCTGCTGATAATATTCACTTCTATAGTTGATTTGAATAGTAGTGATCATTAACACACAGTTTCCCATCCCCTTCTTGCACCTCTGACACTGTAGTTGTCCTTGATTGGTTTTGGTGCGCCGCATCAATTGTTATGTATAGCGTGCTTGTGGGGGCCCCAATGCTAAACTTGCACTGGGACACACGGCTTCTTAGCTACGCCACTGCCCTTGGCGGTGCAATTCTTTCCAGATTTTAGGATCTAAAAGCGGTGCAATGTTTTTTGCATGCTTTTAGATCCTAAAACCTGGAAAAAATCATGCTGCTAGGAAATTCTGCAGCAGCCCAGCACTCACTCACCTCCCCGGGATCCAGCGCTGCAGTTTTCCCTCCATCCTCCGGGTGGCGATGTGAGCCTATAGTGAGATTGCTGGTTGTCGTCATGACAACAGCCGGCGATCTCACCATGGGAAAGCAGAGCCTCGGAGGAGATGAAGAAGAATGGCGGCTGACGTCGGGATCCCCCGGGAGGTGAGTGATAAACACCCGCTGCGCGCATTGCTCTGCAGTAACCTCCTGGAGGCTACCACGAGTTCAGCTCGGGGTTACCGCTCCTGGCTTGTTTTTTCCACCCCGAGCTGTACTAGTGATTACCGCTAAGGATGTTAAGATATTGTGGGGCCCTAGGCAAGGTAGTGGATTTGGTGCCACTTTGTGGTCCTTCTGGCAAGCTGAAGTGGAGAGAGGTTAGAGAAGGTGGCAGATGGGCCCCCACTAGGCCCCAAGCACCTGCCTAGGTTGCCTGGTGGATGATCTTGCTCTTCTAGAAAGGTGACAGTTGGGTGCTGTGCTTACTAAGCTGCCAGCTGGTATATGTAGTGCCGCTGTGCTCATTAAGCTGCTGGCTGGTATATGTAGTGCCGCTGTGCTCACTAAGATGCCGGCTGGTATATGTAGTGCAGCGCCTGTAGGAATTAAGCTGTAAACTTTGCTCCAGAAGACTACAAGATTACAGGAGGGAATGCCCCCCCTCCCCCACCTCCCTTCCTCTCCCCTCCCCCACCCCCCTTCGGTCTATCTCATAGTCTTCCGTGTTTCAATAAAGAAAAAATTCTTGTATGGAGTAATTTGTTAAATGGGAGCTTGTTATATGCAAATGAAGGTAATAATCCTCAAACACCTGTTTACTCTTATTAAGCTGGCTGCGCGCGCTGTAATGTATTCATAGACTTATCCTCATTTCATATTCCTTAAAGTGATGTTTTCATTTTAGTCTTAAGATGCTTTAATAGTCTCCCACCCACAGCTGATTTCATGGTTTCTTGAAAAAAAAGAACAGCGGCATTATAGAGTTCACACCGGGCTTAAAGGGAAACTGCAGCGGTAAAGCGTGATTTCCGGCTACACAGGTATATTTTATAGACAGCTGGTCCATGACTCCATGTTTCTAATTGTCTTTAGTAATCTCGTGTGCAGCAGCGCTCAGACATGGAGAGGGAGGAGCAGCTGGGAGCCTCCCTGCAAGAGATGTTACTTTAAAAAGAATCTGTACTAAAAAAAAACAATGAGGCTTCCCTGTCCCCTGTAGCTGCAGGCAGTCCAGCACTGGCGCCCACGACTCCTCCCCCGACAAGCCTGGCAAAGGATGATATATTTACCTCGCCGGGATCCAGCGCAGGTGCAGTGGAGGATCTTCGTTTGGACTAGGCGGAAATAGCCCAGCCCGATCGTATCCGCTCTACTGCGCAGGAGCAAAAGGACTCGAGCCTGCGCAGAACAGCGGATCGATCGGGTTCGAGAGGCACTCATGCTTGCTACACAGCCCTAGCAGTTAAAGGACAACTGAAGAGAGGTATATGGAGGCTGCCATGTTTATTTCCTTTTAAGCAATACCAGTCGCCTGGCAGCTCTGCTGATCCTCTGCCTCTAATATAGAGTGACCAGATTTTTGTAGGCTCAACCTGAGACAGGGTCGGGGGGATGGCGAAAAATGTGGTGCCTGCCGCGCCGAAAAATGGGCGTGGCCATAACATTCTATGGGCGGAGCTAACATAATGATGCAACAGCGAGGCATAAGAAAGCAGTGTTTATGCCGTGATGTGGTCAAACGAGGATTCGCATCATAGGTGTGCAGAAACTGTGTGATGCTATTTAATAGTATGCCATAACCCCAAAGCAGCAAACACAGCCAACTATGACCATTAAATAATAAATGCAGCAACAGTTACCCCAGACAACATAAAATAAACGCAATGGGCAACATGTCAGCACAAAATAAAAGCATTGCGGGCAACATTTCAGCACAAAATAAACGCAATGGGGGCAAACATGTCAGTACAAAATAAACGCAATGGGGGCAAACATGTCAGTGCAACATAAACACACTGCGGGCAAACATGTCAGTAAAAAATGAACACAATGGGGTACAACATGTCCGTACAAAATAAACGCACTGCGGGCAACATGTCAATACAAAATGAACGCAATGGGGCAAACATGTCAGCACAAAATGTACGCAATGGGGGCAAACATGTCAGCACAAAATGAACGTAATGCGGGCAAACATTTCACCTGGAAAAAAAAAAAGCATTTACTTACCTGACATAAGTCAGTCAGCCAGCCGGCCGGCCGGCCGGCCTCTCGTGTGTGTGCGCAGCTCCCCGGGCTCACAGGCACTCAGGCAGAGCAGGGCTATGGCAAGATGGCGTCCGGAGGCGGAGCCCTGTACTGGAGACACAAATAGTCTCCAATACAGGGCTCCGCCTCCGGACGCCATCTTCCCGTAGCCCTGCTCTGCCTGTGCCTGCTGGAGGAGGACAATGCAGGCTGGAGCGGGGCTGCGGGGAATGAACTAGCGCAGTCTCTAGGAGACGCTGCGGCTAGTTCATTGTACGGTGGCCACAGCCCCGAGGCCGGGACGTCCTGCTGCTAAAAGCGGGACTTTTACCGGGACCTCATGCAGCCTCGGACAGCGCCCCCCGAAGGCAGGACGTGTCCCGGGTAAAGCGGGATGTATGGTCACCGTATCTAATACTATTAGCCATAGCCCCTGAACAAGCATGCAGCAGATCAGGTGTTTCAGACTTTAAAGTCAGAGCTGACAAGACTAGCTGCATGCTTGTTTCTGGTGTTATTCAGATACTACTGCAGAGAAATAGACCAGCAGGGCTGCCAGGCAACAGGTATTGATTAAAAGGAAATAAATATGGCAGCCTCCGTATACCTCATACTTCAGTTCCCCTTTAAAGAGCACCTGTAACAAAAAAAGTTCCCCTGGGGGGTACTCACCTCGGGAGGGGGAAGCCTCAGGGTCCCAATGAGGCTTCCCCCTCCCCTGTAGCTGCAGGCAATCCAGCGCTGGCTCCCCCGAAGTGGTCCGGAATCCTCCCTCGACAAGCCTGATAAGCGCTGATTTATTTACCTTTCCTGTCTCCAGTGGGGGCGCTGTTGCGGCTCACCGCATGGAGATAGGCGGAAATAGCTGATTTCTGTCGGGCCACTCTACTGCGCAGGTGGAGACTTGTGCCTGCGCAGTAGAGCGAGCCGACAGCGATCGGCTATATTCCGCCTATCTCCCCACTGTTCGGGGAGCTTTATCGCCGCTGCTGTGGGACCGAGAAGGATGGGGGAAGCCTCAATAGGATCCGGAGGCTTCCCCCACCCAGGTGACTACCCCACAGGGGAGTTTTTTTTGTTACAGGTTTTCTTTAAGGCACTTGTTTTTTCACTGACCTGAGGAACGGGCAAGCACCCACGAAATGCATTGTCAATTTTATGTACTCTAATAAGATACTTTTTTTTCAATAAACTTGTTCCATTGTCCATCTTCCGGTATGCATGCAATCTGCCGCGGGCGCATTTATCAGGCCTCCTCAACAAGGGTTATCTCAGGAAGACGGGAATAAACAGCAACATTTACCGTTCTGAGCAGCACATTAGAATGTTTTCTTGGTAAGAATATGTCCTTGTTTTGCAGCTTTTAGACCTTCAGTAACTCCAATAAGGTCAAGTTGTGTTATCAACCAGCTGCATCTGCAAGGCGAGCAGCTCCCTCTTCTGTCCGAACCGCGTAAGGCAGCTCTCAAAGATCAAATTCATTATTTCATTTAGGGGCTGAGTCATAAAACGATAATACACTAATACACATTCATTGCTGTGTTATCCTTTCTTTTTTTTGCACTGTATCGGTGCCTTTGAGGACAGTTAAGCCCGATACACACATCCAATTTTGATTGGTCAATTACTGACCAATTTTTTATTTATCATAGGCGGAGACATCTTTAGTCTTGTCAGGTGTAGCTCTGTGGAATGTATAGATACTGAGAGTTCCAAAGCCAGTGAAAATGATGGCTGGTCTCCCAGAATGCTTTGGGGAGGGGAGAATTCCATATAGCTAAACAGCCTAGGCTAAACATCACTGGGTGTGCTGGGCTACATACCAATATATAGCAATATATAGCTATAGGAAGTGTTTTTGATGTGAAGGAAAATTGCTGTAAAAGTAGGTGTCCTGAATAATGTATTACATTCTACTTTACTTCACTACATTGCCTCTGTAAAACAATGGGAGGCGGAACTAACTTTAAGCATGATGATTGGAGTTTGCAGAGCAGCAGCACACTGATGAGCTGTCACAGCACTCTCTTCGCAGCACACTGTAAGATCAGCTAAAATCAATCATATTTTTAAATGAACACACAATTATTTTTATATAGCTCCTTGCTGAAGTTCTGTTTATTTTGGTGTTTTCCGTTCTTGGTTTTTGCTTTGTTCGTTGTGCCTGGTCGGGGTTGTGTAGCCTATAGAGGATGACAGTCTTGGAATTCATCAAGCCAATTTGGTTGTGGAATAATTTGTGTTGGGCTGTTGTTATTTGGCTCTGCTTCCCACCCTCCGCTTGCCTGTGTGTGTCCAGCAGAGGCGTATCTAGAGGGGTACAGGCATGACTTGTGCCATGGGCACCACAACTGCCCCCTCCTCCCTCATGTGCCACCACCATACTGAAGGATGCCTCTCAGGCATTTGTATCTGCTTTTATACCGGAGGACATCTCTCATTACCTATACTGGGGTGTGTGTCTACGTATACAAATCTATACTGGGGGGCTACTTATACTAAGGAGAACCTCTCATTACCTATACTGAGGGACTACTTATACTGGAGGGATACCTATTACCACTTATGCTAAAGAAGGCTACTTATACTGGGGAGACATCCCTACTCTAACTACATATACTGGGAGGGCAATGTACACATGGGTCTACTTATACTGGATAAACTACCTCTGGCTACCTACTCTAGGGTGCTGCCTCTGGCTACTTTTACTTAGGGGCTAACTCTAACAACCTATACTGGGGAGACTTCACTGCAATTGCAAGAAAAGAAGCTGCTATTATGGGACAAGGTGGTCTGATGGGGGGAGGGAGGGCGCAATTTCAGTGTTTGCCATAGGCGCTATGTCACCCAGATACGCCTCTGGTGTCCAGGCAGTAACTCCTCCATTCAAAGGAGGTGAAGAGATGTTAGACTTTTACTTCCAGAAAGTTAAGACAGCTTGATAGTTCTCCGTGGAACAATAAGAGCTGTCGGAGGCGTGATTCGGTTCCTAATGTGGATAAAATGATTCACGGTCCGAATATTCATGATTGTGATGACTGTGTCAGTCCGCTGCAGTCCAGACTGGGGAGAACTACAAATCCCAGCATCCCCGGCAGGAAACAGAACACAGAGGATCCAGGCCAGATGTTTGGAAGATGGCTGGGAAAATGGATCCTCCTACGGTTCCTTCCTCATGTCCGGACCACAAATACCGACTCACTGTTACCAGCTGCCTATGTGGGGGCAGAGCTCTAGACACAGATAGTCTCATTGGCCTCAATTCACTAAGGGCAGTTCGGTTAGGTCGGTAAAATACAGCATTCGGTATTTTACACTTTTTTTTCTGAAATCACTAAGATTTCCCGCATGTGGTAGAAGGTCAGTAATATAAAGTACAAACATGCTTCAATTCACGAAGCTCTGCTCGGTAAGAGCTGGTCCACACTAGGTCCGGAAACAAATCCGTGGCTGCGTTTTTCAAACCTGATGAAAAACGGAGTCCCGGATACTAATGTTCAAAGTAGCAGCCAGCCTCACCCAAGTAAAAAACGGATCCGTCTGCGTTTGCGGGGATCCGTTTTCAAAACCTGAACGGAAGGTCCGGATCTGCTGCATTTTCACGCAACGGATCAGGACCACGGATACACGCAGGGGTAGTGAAAGCAATGAGAAAACGCATCTCCAGCTCCACAGGCAAAAAACGGATGTGAAAACGGATAGCCTGAGCTTTATGATTGGCCCAAAAAAATCCTCCCACTCCTTCCTAATGATGGAGACGTTTTCTGTCAGGGAAAAACCTGAACGGAAACTGATGCAAAACTGATGCACTTTCATCAGTTTGCAGTACGGTGGGTACTTCCCCTAATCTTCCCCGGATCCGGACTGCAGTGTCCGTCCTGCAACTGTGTCTAGTGTGGACCTAGCCTAAGTCTTACCAGCTGTGGAGCAGGTCAGCGATGAGGCAGGACCAGAGCTGGATTTATCATAAGGCAAAGTAGGCACATGCCTACAGGCGCCTGATGATGGAAAGGAGGCTCACTCCCCTCCCCGAGTGACTCCCTCTCTCCTTCCATATGCAGAGTCCTGATGAGAGTATCAATGAGAGGTTTCTCACTCTGCTCTCAGCGACGAGAGCTCCCTTTAGTCGGGACCACCTCTAGCTACTTAATACTGAGGTTCCTCTATCTACCTAATACAAAGGGGCACTTGTAGCAAGGGAAGTAGGGGAAAGGGTTGGCTGAGCCAGCCAGCACACTTGCAGTGTGGTTTGGTGGGGGGTTTGTAGGTCCATGGAGGGTGATGTCTAGGGTGCCCGGACATCTGTGCCTATAGGCTCCTGCTTGGGCAGTCCGCTATGTGCATGAATTGGAGTTTTCTGTCCAGTGCATCCCCGGCATTATTTTAGATGTGCTGCAACCACCAGGGGGAGATCATCTGTATAGAGCATACAGATATTCACATCTAAATACATACAGAAAAGATTTTAAAAAGTATCCTTCTACTCAGTGTTGGACTGGGATGTGGAAAAGATGAGGAAATCTACCTGCTGGCCAAGCAGCAGAAACCTTGGTATCACTCCACTCCCAAAAGAAACCTGCAGCAAGTCTTCACTGTGAGCAGTAACATGATTACTGCTGCTTGGCCAGCAAGTGGATTTCCTCAGCATTACCACCTCCCAGTCTGACATTGCTTCTACTGCTCTGCCAGACTAAAATCCCTCCTTCCAGGGTATAGGAACAAATCAGGTGAGAAACAGGGTTGTGTGGCCCTCTCTATTGGCTGTGTGGCCCTCCCTATTGGCTGTTTGGTACATTTGTCAATGTTACCGCATGGAGAGTGTGAGTTATCAGATGATAAGAGCTGGAGGTAAATACCGAACACTTTTGTTTGATTTACCAAATGCTTTAATCATTGTCAGTTGCAGTTTCTTAACATTTCTTGTGGCAATTACCTCACAAGTCTGCAATTTACCTCACTGGTCAGTAATTGAACTTTTCAGTGCATGATGTATATTTTCCGATTCGGCACGGAATTGAAGGGAACAATGTATACATGTATGGCCAGCCTAAACTTCCATGCCCACGGCAAGACTTTGGCCAGCGCACACCAAAAAGCGATAGCGGAATCGCAAACCCTCAGCACTTTTTGAAGTCATTTTTCTAGGCCATTCCAGGCCTAGCGATTTTCTAATCATGCCTGGAGATTTTTGGAGTGTTTTGTTGTAGCATTTTTTATTTTTTGTTACAGTAGAGCTGGAACTGAACAGCTTCTGTAACAAAAACGTTTGGAAAATCGCTCTGATCTAGCGCTAGAGCGATTTTCCACTTTCCTATACTTAACATTGAGGCTGAATCACCTCAGAAATGAGCAGAAATGCTGCAGGACCCACGTTTGCGTTTGGGAGAAAAGCTCATCGCTCTGGTGTGATCCATCCCATTCATATACATTAGCCAAGCGCTTTTCAAAGCGCTGGCGTTTTTAAAGGCGCTCAGAAGCTCTCTTTGTGTGCACCAGCCCTGCATCTGTCAAAACGACAGAAGAACTATCATTCCCACTGACATTATGTAACTAGCTTTTTATTATCTTTTAGGAAAAAGCAGTAAGGTCTTGTTCACACTGAGGCTCTATTCACACCTGTGTTTTCAAAATTGCCGGCGTTTTTGCAGGAGTGATTTTTCTGCGATTTCGCGGGGAAAAATCACTGAACAGTGCAGCGATTTTAGCGCGATCGTGTTTTGCACTTCTATAGCACTGAATTGTGATCGCCTGGAAATCGCCTGGTGCAGGCGACGCATTTGTGTTCGGCGTTTTCGGGCGATTTGCGGCGATTAGCGCAAATCGCCCAAGTAAGAACGAGCCCATAGGGTTTCATTACGCTAGCGCTTTTAAAAAGCACTAGCGCTTGAGCGTTTTGCCGAAATTGCGGCAAAACGCTCTAGTGTGAATGGGGCCTAAGGGTGCTTTTGGCTTTTTTTAAGCGCCAATTTTGAAAATCGCCCTAAAAGCGCTTTTGCAATGATTCCCTATGAGAGCGTTCACATCTGAACTGTTTGATTCCGATCCGCTCACCAAGCTGCTGCCTGTATCATTTTTGGGGCAATTTGCCTCAATGGAAGGTATAGGGAAATTGCAAAGTGTTAGAAAAATCTCCTTGTATAGAGACTTCCCGAGCGTTTTCCGGGTGAAAGAGTTCACTTCCTGACTTGCGTCAGAAAGTGAAAAAACAAATCGCTCTGCAAAAGCACTTAGAAAAGTGCTTTACAAAAATCTCAACGTGCAGGTGAGCGCCCGGGAGGTGCTAAAAATAATCGCACAGAAAAATCGCGAAATGCTGGCGTCAGTGATTGCGATTTTAGATGTGAACAAAGCCTAAACGACGGTCACAGAAGGATGATGACGATGCTCGCGCATTTTAACCACTTCAGCCCGAGAGCAATTTTCACATATAGGCGCTGCTCCCATTCATTTGCCAATAACTTTATTACTCCTTATCACAACTAAATGATCTATATATTGTTTTTTTCAGGACAAATTCGGCTTTTAGTGTGTGTTCATTTTGTTTAGTAATCACCTTATTTTCTATGCATTTTAAAGGGAAAATAAGGGAAAAAGATGAAAAAAACAATCTATTTCTCCATTTACATCCATTATAGCTTTAAATTAAACAGTGCTGACTATTAGAGTTGGGCCGAACCTCCGATTTTAGGTTCGCGAACCTGGTTCGCGAACTTCCGCGGAAGGTTCGGTTCGCGTTAAAGTTCGCGAACCGCAATAGACTTCAATGGGGATGCGAACTTTGAAAAAAAAAAATAATTATGCTGGCCACAAAAGTGATGGAAAAGATGTTTCAAGGGGTCTAACACCTGGAGGGGGGCATGGCGGGGTGGGATACATGCCAAAAGTCCCCGGGAAAAATCTGGATATGACGCAAAGCAGCGTTTTAAGGGCAGAAATCACATTGAATGCTAAATGACAGGCCTAAAGTGCTTTCAAACATCTTGCATGTGTATACATCAATCAGGTAGTGTAATTAAGGTACTGCTTCACACTGACACACCAAACTCACCGTGTAACGCACCGCAAACAGCTGTTTGTGTAGTGACGGCCATGCTGGACTGGTGCGCACCATGGCGAGAGTGCAGGTTTTGGTGGCTTTACAGCCCATATGGTCGCCTGGCTGATGTAGCTGAATGACAGAACAGTGACTGTCCAGCTGATCAAATTTGGTCTGACCACAATGAGGCAACGACCTTATTATCGTGTGTGTGCCCCCCGAGACACTCATCTAGGCGCCGGTCATTGCTTCATTGTGATACGCAAGCCCCTTCACCACGGCAAGGTAATGATCACGAAGGGGAATGGGCGCATGTACATGCCTTTTCTTTTGTTGTTGCAGCTGCCCGCAGTGCAGCCAGAAAAATTAGGCAGTCATGTACACGCACCAGAAAAATTATTACAGCGGCCGCTGCTAGCAGCGGCCTAAAAAATTCAGCAATCCGCCTGGAGTCCCGGACCCTGTTGGTGGTGGCGGAGAAGGTAGTCAAGCGGCCTGCAGGCAGACATGCTGTGTGGAGGGACTGGGAGCGACTTAGTCTTCTTGGGGCGGGGCAGGCCAGGCAGCCAGTCACACGGCGTGCAGGCAGAGATGCTGTGTGTGCGGGGACTGACTTAGTCTTGGGGCGGGCAGCAGCCCTCCGGGATCCATGCCTCATTCATTTTGATAAAGGTGAGGTACTTAACACTTTTGTGACTTAGGCGACTTCTCTTCTCTGTGACAATGCCTCCAGCTGCGCTGAAGGTCCTTTCTGACAGGACGCTTGCGGCAGGGCAGGAGAGAAGTTGGATGGCAAATTGGGACAGTTCTGGCCACAGGTCAAGCCTGCGCACCCAGTAGTTCAAGGGTTCCTCATCGCTGTTCACAGCAGTGTCTACATCCACACTTAAGGCCAGGTAGTCGGCTACCTGCCGTTCCAGGCGTTGGTGGAGGGTGGATCCGGAAGGGCTACGGCGAGGCGTTGGACTAAAGAACGTCCGCATGTCTGACATCACCATGAGATCGCTGGAGCGTCCTGTCTTTGACTGCGTGGACACGGGAGGAGGATTAGTGGCAGTGGTACCTTGCTGGCGTTGTGCCGTCACATCACCCTTAAAGGCATTGTAAAGCATAGTTGACAGCTGGTTCTGCATGTGCTGCATCCTTTCCACCTTCCGGTGAGTTGGTAACAGGTCCGCCACTTTGTGCCTGTACCGAGGGTCTAGTAGTGTGGCCACCCAGTACAGCTCATTCCCCTTGAGGTTTTTTATACGGGGGTCCCTCAACAGGCAGGACAGCATAAAAGACGACATCTGCACAAAGTCGGATCCAGTACCCTCCATCTCCTCTTGCTCTTCCTCAGTGACGTCAGGTAAGTCAACCTCCTCCCCCCAGCCGCGAACAATACCACGGGAAGGTTGAGCAGCACAAGCCCCTTGCGATGCCTGCTGAGGTTGTTCTCCTGCCGCTGTCCCCTCCTCCTCCTCCTCCTCCTCCCCCAAAGAAACACCTTGCTCATCATCCTCTGAGTCTGACTCGTCTTCTGCACACGACTTCTCTTCTTCCTCCTCCTCCCCCCTCTGTGCTGCCGCAGGTGTTGAGGAAACAGCTGGGTCTGATGAAAATTGGTCCCATGTCTGTTCCTGCCGTAACGGTTCCTGGTCACGCTCATTCACAGCTTCATCCGCCACTCTACGCACAGCACGCTCCAAGAAGTAAGCGTAGGGAATTAAGTCGCTGATGGTGCCCTCACTGCGGCTCACCAGGTTGGTCACCTCCTCAAACGGCCGCATGAGCCTGCATGCATTTTCCATCAGTGTCCAGTTGTCGGGCCAGAACATCCCCATCTTCCCAGACTGTTTCATTCTACTGTAGTTGTAGAGGTAGTGGGTCACGGCTTTCTTCTGTTCTAGCAGGCGGGAGAACATGAGCAGGGTCGAGTTCCAGCGAGTCGGGCTATCGCAAATGAGGCGTCTCACCGGCATGTTGTTTTTGCGCTGAATTTCCGCAAAGCGTGCCATGGCTGTGTAAGACCGCCTCAAATGCCCACAGAACTTCCTGGCCTGCTTCAGGACATTCGCTAAGCCAGGGTACTTTGCCACAAATCTTTGAACCACTAGATTCATGACATGTGCCATGCAGGGTATGTGTGTCAGCTTCCCCATATGCAAAGCGGCAAGCAGATTGCTGCCGTTGTCGCACACCACGTTGCCTATCTCCAGGTGGTGCGGGGTCAGCCACTCATCCACCTGTTTCTTAAGAGCAGCCAGGAGAGCTGCTCCAGTGTGACTCTCCGCTTTGAGACAAGACATGTCTAAGATGGCGTGACAGCATCGTACCTGGCATGCAGCATAGGCCCTGCGGAGCTGGGGCTGTGTAGCTGGAGAGGAGAACTGCCACTCAGCCAAGGAGGAGGAGGACAGCGAAGAGCATGTAGCAGGAGGAGAGGAGGTGGCAGGAGGCCTGCCTGCAAGCCGTGGAGGTGTCACAATTTGGTCCGCTGCGCCCTGCTTGCCATCGTTCACCACCAGGTTCACCCAATGGGCTGTGTAGGTAATGTAGCGGCCCTGCCCGTGCTTGGCAGACCAGGCATCCGTGGTCAGGTGTACCCTTGACCCAACGCTCTTCGCAAGAGATGACACCACTTGCCTCTCAACTTCACGGTGCAGTTGGGGTATGGCCTTTCTCGAAAAATAAGTGCGGCCTGGCATCTTCCACTGCGGTGTTCCGATGGCCACAAATTTACGGAAGGCCTCAGAGTCCACCAGCCGGTATGGTAACAGCTGCCGAGCTAACAGTTCCGCCACGCCAGCTGTCACACGCCGGGCAAGGGGGTGACTGGCCGAAATTGGCTTCTTCCGCTCAAACATTTCCTTCACGGACACCTGACTGCTGCTGTGGGCAGAGGAGCAGGAACCGCTCAAGGGCAGAGGCGGAGTGGAGGAGGGTGCCTGTGAAGGTGGAAGGGAGAAAGCGGCAGAAGCAGATAATGCACCTGATGGAGGAGGAAGAGGAGAAGGAGGGTGGCTTTGCTTTTGTGTGCTGCTGCTGCTTTTGCTCAGGTGGCCATCCCATTGCTGTTTGTGCCTTTTCTCCAGGTGCCTTCGTAAGGCACTTGTCCCTACGTGAGTGTTGGCCTTTCCACGGCTCAATTTTTGTTGGCAGAGCGAACAGATGGCTTTGGTCCGATCTGAGGCACACACATTAAAAATTTCCACACCGCTGAGCCACCCTGGGATGTGGGCACTATGGGGACCTCAGCAGTTGATGCTGAAGGGCAAGTTGGCTGGCTGTACATAGGTGGCGATACATGGTGCCGGACTCTGCCACCAGCTGTTTCTGACGAAGAGCTGCCCCAGCTTCTTTCAGCAACTTCTCTCCTCCTACTACTCTCTGACTCCCCCTCTGAACTGTCCCCCTCTTCATCTCCTCTATTGGGAACATACAGAGGATCCCTATTACCGTCATCATCGTAGTCATCCTGCCCAGCTTCGCTTGCCTCAGACAAATCCAAACTTGCACCATCAGTAGGTCCTTCATCCTCCTGACACGTTACATCCATAGTGTTGCCGCGTAACTCAGACATATTAGCTGGTGAAAATTCATCTGGCTGTAACAACAATGGCTGTGCATCAGTGATTTCAACACTAAATAATTCTTGCGAAGTATCAAATGCAGCGGAAGTGGTGCTAGTAGTAGCGCTGGTGGCTGAGCAAGATGAGGTGTTCTGTGTCGCTAAATACTCAACCACGTCCTGACAATCTTGGGAGGTGATGGGACGTGCCTTCTTCCGAGCACTGTACTGTGGGCCAGGTCCACACGAAATTACATTTACACGACCTCGCGCAGACCTGCCGGGTGGCCTTCCTCTGGCTCTGGCACTACCTCTTCCTCTACCTGTTTTGTCCATATCGGGTATGCACGGAGTGGTATATCACACTGCGTGCACTCACGTAGGTAGGTGGGTTCACTTAACTGCACAGGTACTGATGCGGTGGGTTCACTAAACAGAACAGGTATACAGTGGCGGGTTCACAGAACAGGTATGCAGTGGCAGGTTCACTGAACACAACAGGTATGCAGTGGCGGGTTCACTGAAAAGGTATACAGTGGCGGGTCCACTGAACAGAACAGGTATGCAGTGGCGGGTTCACTAAACAGAACAGGTATACAGTGGCGGGTTCACTAAACAGAACAGGTATACAGTGGCGGGTTCACAGAACAGGTATGCAGTGGCAGGTTCACTGAACACAACAGGTATGCAGTGGCGGGTTCACTGAACAGGTATACAGTGGCGGGTCCACTGAACAGAACAGGTATGCAGTGGCGGGTTCACTGAACAGGTATACAGTGGCGGGTCCACTGAACAGAACAGGTATGCAGTGGCGGGTTCACTGAACAGGTATGCAGTGGTGGGTTCACAGAACAGGTATGCAGTGGTGGGTTCACAGCACAGGTATGCAGTGGTGGGTTCACTGAACAGGTATACAGTGGCGGGTCCACTGAACAGAACAGGTATGCAGTGGCGGGTTCACTAAACAGAACAGGTATACAGTGGCGGGTTCACTAAACAGAACAGGTATACAGTGGTGGGTTCACTAAACAGAACAGGTATACAGTGGCGGGTTCACAGAACAGGTATGCAGTGGCAGGTTCACTGAACACAACAGGTATGCAGTGGCGGGTTCACTGAACAGGTATACAGTGGCGGGTCCACTGAACAGAACAGGTATGCAGTGGCGGGTTCACTAAACAGAACAGGTATACAGTGGCGGGTTCACTAAACAGAACAGGTATACAGTGGCGGGTTCACTAAACAGAACAGGTATACAGTGGCGGGTTCACAGAACAGGCATGCAGTGGCAGGTTCACTGAACACAACAGGTATGCAGTGGCGGGTTCACTGAACAGGTATACAGTGGCGGGTCCACTGAACAGAACAGGTATGCAGTGGCGGGTTCACTAAACAGAACAGGTATACAGTGGCGGGTTCACTAAACAGAACAGGTATACAGTGGCGGGTTCACAGAACAGGTATGCAGTGGCAGGTTCACTGAACACAACAGGTATGCAGTGGCGGGTTCACTGAACAGGTATACAGTGGCGGGTCCACTGAACAGAACAGGTATGCAGTGGCGGGTTCACTGAACAGGTATACAGTGGCGGGTCCACTGAACAGAACAGGTATGCAGTGGCGGGTTCACTGAACAGGTATGCAGTGGTGGGTTCACAGAACAGGTATGCAGTGGTGGGTTCACAGCACAGGTATGCAGTGGTGGGTTCACTGAACAGGTATACAGTGGCGGGTCCACTGAACAGAACAGGTATGCAGTGGCGGGTTCACTGAACAGGTATACAGTGGCGGGTCCACTGAACAGAACAGGTATGCAGTGGCGGGTTCACTAAACAGAACAGGTATACAGTGGCGGGTTCACTGAACAGGTATACAGTGGCGGGTCCACTGAACAGAACAGGTATGCAGTGGCGGGTTCACTAAACAGAACAGGTATACAGTGGCGGGTTCACTAAACAGAACAGGTATACAGTGGCGGGTTCACAGAACAGGTATGCAGTGGCAGGTTCACTGAACACAACAGGTATGCAGTGGCGGGTTCACTGAACAGGTATACAGTGGCGGGTCCACTGAACAGAACAGGTATGCAGTGGCAGGTTCACTGAACACAACAGGTATGCAGTGGCGGGTTCACTGAACAGGTATACAGTGGCGGGTCCACTGAACAGAACAGGTATGCAGTGGCGGGTTCACTAAACAGAACAGGTATGCAGTGGCGGGTTCACTAAACAGAACAGGTATACAGTGGCGGGTTCACTAAACAGAACAGGTATACAGTGGCGGGTTCACAGAACAGGTATGCAGTGGCAGGTTCACTGAACACAACAGGTATGCAGTGGCGGGTTCACTGAACAGGTATACAGTGGCGGGTCCACTGAACAGAACAGGTATGCAGTGGCGGGTTCACTGAACAGGTATACAGTGGCGGGTCCACTGAACAGAACAGGTATGCAGTGGCGGGTTCACTGAACAGGTATGCAGTGGTGGGTTCACAGCACAGGTATGCAGTGGTGGGTTCACAGCACAGGTATGCAGTGGTGGGTTCACTGAACAGGTATACAGTGGCGGGTCCACTGAACAGAACAGGTATGCAGTGGCGGGTTCACTGAACAGGTATACAGTGGCGGGTCCACTGAACAGAACAGGTATGCAGTGGCGGGTTCACTGAACAGGTATGCAGTGGTGGGTTCACAGAACAGGTATGCAGTGGTGGGTTCACAGCACAGGTATGCAGTGGTGGGTTCAATGAACAGGTATACAGTGGCGGGTCCACTGAACAGAACAGGTATGCAGTGGCAGGTTCACTGAACAGGTATGCAGTGGTGGGTTCACAGCACAGGTATGCAGTGGTGGGTTCACAGCACAGGTATGCAGTGGTGGGTTCACAGCACAGGTATGCAGTGGTGGGTTCACAGCACAGGTATGCAGTGGTGGGTTCACAGCACAGGTATGCAGCCAGACAGGAACAAGTTAAGCCTAACTAATCTTTCCCTGAGAGACAGTCTGCAGCAGCTCGCCCTACTCTCACTAACGCAGGCAGCACACGAGTGACCGTAATGGCCGCCGCTGCCTGCCTTATATAAGGGGGGGTGGGGCTCCAGGGGCTAGTGTAGCCTAATTGGCTACACTGGGCCTGCTGACTGTGATGTAGAGGGTCAAAGTTGACCCTCCATGTGCATTATGGGGCGAACCGAACTTCCGCAAAGGTTCGCCTGCGGGACGCGAACGCGAACCACTGAAGTTCGCATGGAACCGTTCGCAGGCGAACCGTTCGGCCCAACTCTACTGACTATAAGTTAAACCCACTAATTTTATTTGCTCATCCATCCTGGTTATTGCAACATTTAGATTATGTTCCTAGCACAATGTATGGAGAGAATATTGTATTTGGAAATAAAAATGTCTTTTTTTCCTGTTTTTTTGCTTTCTCATTGTACACTGTAAACGATTACAAGGCCTTATTTTGAAAAATAATAGTAATATACCCTTATGGCATACATATTTAAAAAGCCAGGTTCCTACGGTAACAATATATGTTGTTTCTTTCATATTCTGTCACTTTGTTTTAATTTTACAAGTCTTTTATTTTGGTACAGAATATGCAAAAATGTAATTTCTTTTGATTCAGTTTGTGACTAAAAAAAAAAATACAGGAGACATGCGCCTCAACCCTAAAACTCTTTAAACTCTATTCTACTACTTATCACGGTTAAAATGATTCTACATATGTCTCTTGTAGTGTTGCTAAAACTTTCCCAAGTTTGATCATAATTCTGAAAATGACTTTTTATATTTGATTGAGTTTGTCCCTACCTATTTTTCATGTGATGTGGTTCACAGGTTTTAGACACACCAAAATGGATTCCACAACTCGTCACGGTTAAAATGTTACCACATGTGCCTCATTTAGTAGCAAACTGGTGGTGCACTGTCTACAAATACACTGGACAAATATATTTGTCCAGTTGGGCTTAAGTGGTTAAATGATCGTCATGGCGGATCAAATCTGATAAATTCGTTTAACGTTCCATTGCGTATAGATCTTTATACAATCTTTCCACTATAGTCTTTAGAACTTCCCCCTGCATCCTTCTTCCTTTAAAGAGGAACTCCAGCCTAAACAAACATACTGCCATTAAGTTACATTAGTTATGTTAATTAAAATAGATAGGTAATATAATCTCTTACCCACCCTGTTTTAAAAGAACAGGCAAATGTGTGATTTCATGAGGGCAGCCATCTTATTGGTTGAAAGGAGGTGACAGGGAGCATGAGACACAGTTCCAACTGTCCTGTGTCCTGAGCACCTCTCCCAGTTGCTAGGCAACGTGAATAACAACATAGGAAATCCCATCATGCTCTGCACAGCATCAGGGAAAAAAAGCCCGGGCTTTTTTTCTTTGATGGGTGGAGCTTAGCTAAAAATGCAGCTAAAAATGATGCTTTGGTAAGAAAAACAAAGTTCTGATGCTGTGAAACTGTTAAAGAAACACCAAGCCTTTTCAGGTCTGCTGAGTAGATTTTTAGTCCGGAGGTTCACTTTAACCATCCTATTGTTAGTAATCTTGCAGTCTATTGCTGTTGTCTCCATCCCGTCCGTAAAGATATTTAGTACAAAGATGGTGGAAGCTTCATTCATCATCGGCAGTTTCCAGTCATTGTTTCTTGTAGTGAGTACTTCGCTTAGCTTAGTACACGGAGTTAGGCTCCTCCCCCACTTCCTGCGATCCATGGCCATTTTTACTAAAAGGTACAGCACCATGACTTACATGTAAATCGCGGGGCCTCTTTTCCAATAACGTGCGCAATTATTGGTGTGATCTCGCTCTGTTCCCCACGGTTCATGGTCCAATCGCAGTGAGTGGAAATTGAAGGTTGCCCAATTGCATCGCAGTGCAAGTGGGAAACGGTACCCCATTCACACTGGGGATCGCAAAATGCTATCAAAATCGTTAGCGTTTTGTGATGCCGATTATTCCTCAATTTTTAATGTATTTTTACTGGAGATTTTCGCAATTATCGAGCGATCGCAATTTGCTTTTTTTAACATTTCAATTGCGATCGCTGTAAAATCTAAAAAAAAAAAGTGTTTTGTTTACCCCAAATCGCGGATCGCCAGTGATCGCTGCAATGAGATCACTGCCATATACTTTTATTTAGAATAGCACATTTCAAAGCACTAGCAATCGCCTGCAATACGGGAATCGTCGGAAACGCTCACAAATCGCCCCAGTGTGACTGGGCCCTAAGAAAAGCCTTACAACGCCATTCTACAGTCCAGGAGCGTTGCTAACCCCAAATATCAGTGACGTGTACCATGGATGTATTCTGGGGTGTGCCGGGTGTCCCCCACGCTATGAAGGGACTGCCAGACAACCTGCCCGCCCAACAGGAAGCAAGACCAGCCAGCACAGAAGCCAAGTAACTCTGCCTAGTTATGTTTAAAGTGAACCAGAGACGAATCACCCTCATGTATTTACCATATATATCAGTGAGAACATTAGAGAAAACACCTACCCTGCTCTCTGTTTCATTCTTCACTGCTCAGCCTGCTTGTTATCAGCCCTGATAAAAATACCCGACTGAGCATTCAGTCTGGCTTTGCTCAGGAATCACTATAGCTGAGTCTGTGTTCTCTGATGTCTTTTCAAGCCCAAGCCTGCCACCTTGTGGCTCTGCTCAGGAATCATTATAGCTGAGTCATTATAGCAAAGCTAGACTGAATGCTCAGTCGGGGATTTTATCAGGGCTGATAACAGGCAGGCTGAGCAGTGAAGGATGAAACAGAGAGCAGGGTAGGTGTTTTCTCTAATGTTTCCACTGATAAATATGGTAATATATACATACATAAATACATGAGGGTGCTTTGTCTCTGGTTCACTTTAAGTGACACTGCTTATTTATGAGATATGCTGCATTTTTTTTTCTTTGTACTAATGGAGAGGAGGACTTCATCCAACATTTTGCTGAGCGGGCCTACGTACACCGCTGTTAAGTTCATGTAAATTTTGCTCCTAGCTCCACCCATGACCACACCCACATTTGGGTGCATGTCCACACCCATTTTTCGGCTAGAGTGCCCACACAACTCCCCTGGATCTCTTAGGATCCTAGCCACGCCCCTGCTACAGTCACATTTATTCCAGGCTTAATCTGGATGGAAAGATATAAAAAGCTCCTTCTCTCCTGTTACATATAACAAAGCACAGAACTATTAATGCACTCTCCTTCTGACGAGATGGTAATGCGATATTGCCGAATACTCCTAATGTTCCCAGGCAATACCCATCCCATCTGACAAACGGCCAATTAAATCAATGTATTCCCCCACTCGCTAATGCCTGCGACTTGTGTAATTGTACCCCGGCCTATTCCAGCACAGCTAATCAGAATATCTGTGAGTGATGGCGATATTATCTCTGCAAATCATGCCTCGTTTACAGCATCATGATGGCAAGTGGGTCCCGGCAATCAGGCCTCTTGTTAATAGAGACTTTATGTTCAGCCTTTATTGGCAGCAGACTTTTTTAAACAGGTTTCCACTTAAATTGAACCTATTTTATGATTCATGAAAAAGAGTTTTTGACAAAGCTGGAAACCGAGGTGACGAATTGCACCATCCGACAATGGAAAATATATTTATAAGTTGTAGCAAGTGGCAGACTGACTCCAGCACGGGGGGAGGGGGGCCGCTGGCCTATTTCACACTCAGGAAAACAAAAAGTCTAGGAAACAAAGGAGAAAGGGATGTTTCTGGCCAGTTTTACACCTGCTCATTGCGTTTCTGGTAAGATGCTCCGCCCCATCGCAGCGCAGCACGTCACTCATATAACCCTGCGGAAAAGTGTGCTGACAGCGTCATATGCATAGCGCAGCCAACCCCTGCATGACCTTCCCCGCCCCTCGCACACTGACGTGCTTCCTGCTGAACAGGAAGTACGCCACTGGGATTCCCTGTCGTATTCCCATCATGCAGCCACTACTCTATGGAACTCACTTCCACAATCAGAATGAGAGGCTCCTTCTCTGGACAGCTTTAAAAAAGGCTAAAAACTCACCTCTTTTCCCGAGCCTTTGAGACTGCATAATGCAGGGTCACAGCGCTTTGAGTCCCCAGGGAGAAAAGCGTTATAAAAATGTTATTGTTATTGTTCCGCGCATGCGCGGTGCACCGCCAACATATTTAATATATCTGCATCACCCATTGACTTCCATTACTCTTGCCGCCGCTGCGTCGCCGCGGATGTCTGACAGTAATGCGCTGTTGACTTTCCATTTGGGCCAATCAACACCCTAAGTGTGCTAGGCCCCGTTGCCTTGCATTGCCATTGCATTACACTGTGGTAAAACAGGGTTAGGCAACGCACAATTGCAAGGCATGAGTTGCTTTGCAGAATAATTCTGCAGGTCAGCTCACTGCCGTACACTTCTATGGGGCTGTTCAGAGTTCTGGGTTGTAACTGAGCGCGTTATTCTAACTCTCTGCATGCTGGCTTCTTTCACTGAGAGGGGCGGAGAGAGGCGGAGATTGCCTGGATAGGAGGCAGAGCTACTGTGCACAGCTCTGCCTCTCCCTGGCAGCAAAATCTGTGACTTGTAAAGTCATGGAACTTTGCTGGGCTATTTCTTGGGCATAAATAACTCGTCCTGCCTCGGGAATGCCAACGCGAATCCGCTTGGAATTTATTGCTGAAGCTGGCTGCATACGAAAATAAGGTAAAAAAAAACATTTCAGTGTCTCTTTAACCTCCAGTTTGAGGTAAGACTATTTGCTTATCCAATGTCCAATTATTTGCATAACCTTTGGGGCGCCTCCTGCCACCTTGTATAGAGTATTCCTCTCCCAGCTGGGGTATCCCCTGTCATATTGCTTCCAGCAGTTTTGGGGTGTTCATTTTTTGGGGGGGAGGAATGCGAGCCATCATATCCTAGAGGAAGCCTCCTACCCACATGTAGATGGTATGCTCCACATGCCTGATATTGTGGTTGCCTATTAGCAACCAAGTCTTGTAAGAAGTATTTGTCTCAAACCTGTATCCCATTGCTTGATAATACTGCACAACTTGGTGCTCCTGGTGTTTCCTGTTCCTTTTCTGGTCCCTGGAGTTCCTCACTGGAATTTCACCCACTGGACACCTCCTACCATGGGCGTAATAATGGACCCTGCAAGGAACTAAGCCACAGGGAGGCTCAGAAACCGCATGGGACTCCATAGGGGTAGAAGGTTCTTTTCCTTGTCCTGGAAGGCTGACAACTAAGGGCACAAAGAAAAAAAACTGTTCTTCTCTCTGCACAATTGTTCTAATGACTGCATCTGCTCAGCCACTGATAAGGAATCATACAAATTTTTGTGGACAAAGCAGTCCCTATTCAGTGTACAGCATGGTCTTGTGTACTACGCCCAGCCTCCAACCTCTCTACCCCTCCCCAAGTGCTGTTTACTGTAGTTATGCTGGAGAAGTCTGCAGATCCAGTTCTGCTCCATCAGAGATGGACAGAGTGAGTGTAATAAGCTGAGGCTGGCAGCACACTCATCTGTCAGTTTTTCTGTATGTGTTTTTTGCACACAATGGGCTCGATTCTTCAAAGCAGAGTTCCCCAACCCTGTCCTCAAGGCTCACCAACAGTACATGTTTTGCAGGAAACCACAAACATGCACAGGTGAGGTAATTAGTGTCTCAGCAGAGCGGATTAACTACCTGTGTGGATTTCCACAAAACATGCACTGTTGGTGGGCCATGAGGACGGGGTTGGGGAACATTACTCTAAAAGTGTGATAACTGCTATCGCAGCAGTTATCATGCGAGCTGGCGCGCACAAACATCATTACTTCGCGTGATAAGCAGTTATCACACTTTAGAGAATTGAGCCCTATGTGTGTCTGTATATGTGAAAACATGCACGTTTTATCACAGAGGCTATTGTAATTGATAGAGAAAATGCATGCAGTGCTTCCCTGCTGTCTGTGCTTATCTGCATGGGGAAAACGCATGTGCACTCGCCAAATGAATAACATTGGTACTCAGTTTATCTGTGCAGAAAGGGAGGGGGGGGGGGGGCATCCAACATGTCTCAGGAGGGCCCAGCAATTTCTAGTTACGCCCCTGCCTCCTACTCTCTAGCAATACTGTCCAGTCTTAGCAACCTTCTAATTTCTTATCTTTTCTACCAGCTTATGGTCAGCAAGCAGGGGAATAGCTGACATGTGCACCTGGGACATGTCACATTTGTATGCTACACAGAAATACAAATGGGGAATACTGTAGCATACAGTAGCTTTCCAAATACTATTTATAGTAATTCACAAATGTGAACACTAGGAGGCAGCAAAGCACCTCTAATGTTTTTATATTGTGAATATTGGTCTGATTCGCTTTGTAAACATTCTGCCGCTGTTCTGCCAGCAGATCCGAACCCGTCATCCAACCAGAGGGCTGCAACTGCTATTATGGGAATTAGCAGCGAGATGTAGGCTTTTATAACATAACATAACACATAACATAACGTGAAATGCTGTGCTTTGCACATGGTGTGCAGAAAACGTGTGCAGAAAAATGCACACAGAAAACTGAAAGACTAGTGTGTCCCCTGCCTTACCAGTGTGGAACCATCATTGCTGCAAGCTCCTTCTGTAATTGTGTAACACTGACTGACATCTTCTGCAGCACATTACAGAGTACATAGTCATGTTACTGACTGTCCTCAGAGGAGCTCACAATCTAATCCCTAGCATAGTCATAGTGTAATGTCTTACCATATTATTATTTTGTATTTATATAGCACTGGCATCTTCTGCAGCACTGTACAGAGTACATAGTCATGTCACTGACTGTCCTCAGAGGAGCTCACAATCTAATCCTACCATAGTCATAGTTTAATGCCCTACACTATTATTATTTTGTATTTATATAGCACTGGCATCTTCTGCAGCACTGTACAGAGTACATAGTCATGTCACTGGCTGTCATCAGAGGAGCTCACAACCTAACCCTACCATAGTCATAGTCTAATGTCCTACCATATTATTGTTATGTATTTATATAGCGCTGGCATCTTCTGCAGCACATTAAAGAGAAAGTAGTCATGTCACTGACTGTCCTCAGAGGAGCTCACAATCTAATCCTACCATAATCATTGTCTAATGTCCTATCGTATTATTATTATTATTATTATTATTATGTATACAGCACTGACATCTTCTGCAGCACATTACAGAGTGCATACAGTGGTGTGAAAAACTATTTGCCCCCTTCCTGATTTCTTATTCTTTTGCATGTTTGTCACACTTAAATGTTTTTGCTCATCAAAAAACGTTAACCATTAGTTAAAGATAACATAATTGAACACAAAATGCAGTTTTTTATTTTTTGTTATTTAGTGAGAAAAAAAACTCAAAACCTACATGGCCCTGTGTGAAAAAGAAATTGCCCCCTGAACCTAATAACTGGTTGGGCCACCCTTAGCAGCAATAACTGCAATCAAGCGTTTGTGATAACTTGCAACGAGTCTTTTACAGCGCTCTGGAGGAATTTTGGCCCACTCATCTTTGCAGAATTGTTGTAATTCAGCTTTATTTGGGGGTTTTCTAGCATGAACCGCCTTTTTAAGGTCATGCCACATCTCAATAGGATTCAGGTCAGGGCTTTGACTAGGCCACTCCAAAGTCTTCATTTTGTTTTTCTTCAGCCATTCAGAGGTGGATTTGCTGGTGTCTTTTGGGTCATTGTCCTGCTGCAGCACCCAAGATCGCTTCAGCTTGAGTTGACGAACAGATGGCCGGACATTCTCCTTCAGGATTTTTTGGTAGACAGTAGAATTCATGGTTCCATCTATCACAGCAAAACAACCCCAGACCATCACACTACCACCACCATATTTTACTGTTGGTATGATGTTCTTTTGCTGAAATGCTGTGTTACTTCTACGACAGATTTAACAGGACACGCACCTTCCAAAAAGTTCAACTTTTGTCTCGGCGGTCCACAAGGTATTTTCCCACAAGTCTTGGCAATCATTGAGATGTTTTTTCAGGGCCGGGTCGAGGCATAGGCTGGAGAGGCTCCAGCCTCAGGGCGCACTGTAGGAGGGGGCGCAGAATTCATTCAGCTGTCATTCCTAATTGTGTATGAAGCAGAAAGAAATAAGAAAAGGGGATACATGGCAGTGACTGCAAGCCATATAACTAGATATTAAGGTGTTGGGGAGGTTGTGGGCCCTGTGGCCCTCTTAGTCTAATAGCAATCCGTGTGTGACAGCTGAGGTGGGAGGGATGGAGGGGCGCACTTTGGTGTCTCAGCCTTGGGTGCTGAAGGACCTTGTCCCTGCTCTGTGTTTTTTTAGCAAAATTGAGACGAGCCTTAATGTTCTTTTTGCTTAAAAGTGTTTTGCGCCTTGATATCTGCCATGCAGGCCGTTTTTGCCCAGTCTCTTTCTTATGGTGGAGTTGTGAACAATGACCTTAATTGAGGCAAGTGAGGCCTGCAGTTCTTTAAATGTTGTCCTGGGGTATTTTGTGGCCTCTCGGATGAGTTTTCTCTGCGCTCTTGGGGTCATTTTGGTCGGCCAGCCACTCCTGGGAAGGTTCATCACTGTTCCATGTTTTTGCCATTTGGGGATAATGGCTCTCACTGTGGTTCGCTGGAGTCTCAAAGCTTTAGAAATGGCGTTATAACCTTTACCAGACTGATAGATCTCAATTACAGTACTTTTGTTCTCATTTGTTCCTGAATTTCTTTGGATCTTGGCATGATGTCTAGCTTTTGAGGTGATTTTGGTCTACTTCGCGCGTACGTTAAAAAGGGGCGCTGGGAAAAAAGGGCGCGGGGTTTTAAACGATAAGCATGGATAACGTTTAAAAATGTATTGTACTGTATTTCGTTTAAAATTAATGTTTTATAAAGTTATAAATCATTAAATAATGTGCATTAAATCGGCAATTGTAAAAACGTTAATCTTTCGTTTAAATAGTGAAATGTATAATAACGTTTAAAAAAAAAATTACTAAGTAACCCTCCCTGTACCTACCCCTAACCCCTAGACCCCCCTGTTGGTGCCTAAACCTAAGACCCCCCTGTTGGTGCCTAAACCTAAGACCCCCCTGTTGGTGCCTAAACCTAAGACCCCCCTGTTGGTGCCTAAACCTAAGACCCCCCTGTTGGTGCCTAAACCTAAGACCCCCCTGTTGGTGCCTAAACCTAAGACCCCCCTGTGATAAGCATTAATAAAGTTTCAAAAACATATTGTGCGGTTTTTTCGTTTAAAAATAATGTAAAAAAAATGTGTACTGTTTTTCGTTTAAAAATAGTGTTTGAAAAAAATATTGTACTGTTTTTCGTTTAAAAATAATATTAAAAAATGTATAAATCATTAAATAATGTGTAATCATGAGAAGCAGTAATAAAACATTAAGTCTCCGGGCGCTGCTTTTAAAACGTTATTTTTCTCCGGTGCCCTTTTTTCCTATCGGGCGCCCATTAAACGATATTTATTATGGGAGTGAATGGCGGCGCCCGATTTGTCCACTAGCCTCCTGCGCCCTTTTTTACTGTGACCCTACTTCGCTGTGTCAGATAGCTCCTATTTAAGTGATTTCTTGATTGAAACAGGTGTGGCAGTAATCAGGCCTGGGGGTGACTACAGAAATTGAACTCAGGTGTGATAAACCACAGTTAAGTTATTTTATTAACAAGGGGGGCAATCATTTTTTCACACAGGGCCATGTAGGTTTTGAGTTTTTTTTCCTCACTAAATAATAAAAACCATCATTTAAAAATGCATTTTGTGTTCAATTATGTTATCTTTGACTAATAATTAATGGTTTTTGATGAGCAGAAACATTTAAGTGTGACAAACATGCAAAAGAATAAGAAATCAGGGAGGGGGCAAATCGTTTTTCACACCACTGTAGTCATGTCACTGACTGTCCTCAGAGGGGCTCACACTCTAATCCTACCATAGTCATAGTCTAATGTTGTACCATATTCTTATTATGCATTTATATAGCACTGACATCTTCTGCAGCACTTTACAGAGTACATAGTCATGTCACTGACTGTCCTCAGAGGAGATCACAATCTAATCCTACCATAGTCATAGTCTAATGTTGTACCATATTATTATTATGTATTTATACAGCACTGACCTCTTCTGCAGCACTTTACAGAGTACATAGTCATGTCACTGACTGTCCTCAGAGGAGCTCACACTATAATCCTACCATAGTCATAGTCTAATGTCCTACCATATTATTATTATGTATTTATATAGCACTGACATCTTATGTAGCACTGTACACAGAGTACATAGTCATGTCACTGACTCCCCAGAGGAGCTCACAATCTAATCCTACCATAGTCATAGTCTAATGTCCTACCATATTATTATTATTATGTATTTATATAGCACTGACATCTCCTGCAGCACGTTACAGAGTACATAGTCATGTCACTGACTGTCCTCAGATTTATTTATTGATTCATAAAGTGCCAGTATATTCTATTACATGGTACAGAGTAAGAAACAAATAAAACTTAGGGTGCATAATGCCACAGACAATGGTACACAAGTATACAACAAATATAGACACTGGTACAAAATACAGAATTGGTAGACATAGTACCGCATTGTTTTAAGAAACAAGAGGTGGGGAAGTATACAACGTTAAAGTGGATCCGAGGTGAACTTTTACTCATTGCATAATTGTGTTCCTTTCCTATTGTTTATAGGGCATTCCTCAAGCCAAATACTTTTTTGTTTTTGTTTTAATACTCTAATTCCCTATAAACTAAAAAAGCCACGCCCACAGCTTTTCAGAGAGCCAAGGCAGTAGCAAGGACTCATGGGAGCTCAGTCTGGGCAGGAGGAGGGGGAGGTGTTACTAGCCATTGATTTCAGATGCAGAGGGGAGGAGGGAGGAGGAGAGGGGATTAGGCTGATGGCTCAAGATGCAGATAAACTTGCCTCTGTGTAATGTTTACAAACAACATGGCTGCTGTCATTGTATCACAGGAAGACATAATCATATTCTATTAAAGCTGTTTGCAGCTAGATTTGCTGTGTAAACTATCTAAACTTTAGATAAGATATATATAGACAAGTTACTTGTTATAGTTAGTTTTTTATCTCGGATCTGCTTTAAGGAGTACAACCAGAGGTGGATTAAAGCGGAACTGAATACTAAAAAAAACCAAAGAGATTCACTTACCTGGTGTTTCTGCCAGCCCCTTGCAGCATTTTGTTACCGTCGACCGGGAAACTGCGCCTGGGCGCCCCGAGTCACACGTATCTTTCTTCGCATTCATGCCTGCAATAGCATTAGCGCAGGACGCTATTGTGGGCGGGAACGTGAAGAAAGACACATGTGGCCTGGGGCGTGCGGGCGCAGTTGCCCCGTCGATGGTAACAAAATGCTGCAGCGGGTGAACGGAGGATCGTGGAGGACCAGCGCGGGACAGGAAGGCTGCACGGGGCTGCCAGAAGCCCCAGGTCAGTGAAACTCTTTTGGTTTTTTTTAGTATTCATCTCTGCTTTAAAGGAAACCAGAGATGAACGCTTTGGCACAAAATAAACATATCCCCCGATAGATTTTACAAAATAGATACTATACTTGGTATTCTCGCCACTCTGGTGTAGGGATGCTCAAATCCGAATCCGGGTCAAACCTGGATAGTTGCTATCCGATTTTTTTCTCCGAGTAAACCTGTGCGGGGGACGGATGGGGGGGGGAGGGGTCAAGCTTAACTGTCTGACGTCCTCTCCGTCCGTCCCTTGGCGCCTCCCATGATGCGTTACACGCAACGGTCACGTGACTACAAACACTTCCTCCTTCCGGGTTGAAGGAAGAAGTGTTTGTAGTCACGTGATGCGCATGGAGCGCATCGTGAGAGGCGCCGAGGGACGGATGAAGAAGACAGGTAAGCTTGACCTAAGCAAACCCTTACCCCCGCCCCCTCCCCCCTCCGCCCCCCCCCCCCGCCCGGATTCGGATTTGAGCATCCCTACTCTGGTGTGCCGTTTTTTGTGTTTTTTTACTAAAACTCCATACAAAACACAGTTCATCAGAAAAGCATATTATTTAGTGGGCTGTGTGCAAAATGAAATCACCATTTCTACAAACCTCTTAGGGCTCTTTCACATCAGAGCTTTTCTCCAACGCAAGCTCTGATGTGAAAGAGCCCTAAGGGCTCTTTCACATCAGAGCTTGCGTTGGAGAACGCTCAAAGCATACGTTTTGTTGTTTTAATGCGTTTTGATATGCGTTGCACTGCAGTGAGTGTGCGTTTTTAATCCGTTTTAAATGCGTTACAGCACATCGAAAAACGCAGGTAATTTTTTTTTCTTTTAGTTTTCAACTTTCTACATTGTTCCTCTGTTGCATTCCGGGACTGATTGCCTGCGTTAACGGATTAAAAACGCGCATAGTGTGCGTTTTACATTGACTAACATTGTAACGCATAAAGCTAGCGTCGGCCGAAAAACTGCGCCTGGGTGCAGTGTAACGCAACGCACAAAAAGGCTGCGTTATATGTGAAAGCTAAAATGAAAGTCTATGGACTTTCATTTCACCTTGGGTAACGCAAACTTTACCCTTTGCGTTGAAACGCAGAAAATCTGCCCTAATGTGAAAGAGCCCTTATGACTAACAAGTATAGATTAAAAAAACACATGTATAGCAGTTCCTTCCTCAGAAGCAGCAGCTCCTCCCATCTCATCACAGCTCTCTGTGATGCTGCAAGTATACAGAACAGGGAAGCAGAGATTGTGGAGAGCTTTGTAGGTTAGGGTTAAGAGTTTGATTGGTTGATTGGCAGCAAATAAAGAGCTTGACAGAGAGGGGAAGATCGAGAAGAGAGATGGATGAGACGAGCAGCTGAGTTCAGTACAGATTGTAGCGGTGCGAGTCTGTTAGCTGGTAGTCCACAAAGTATAGTATTATCTTACAATAGTCCAAATGAGATATCATAAGAGCATCTACCAACATTTTAGTAGTGTCCTGAGTGAGAACGCGAGAAGTTTTTGAGCTGGAGATGGCAGGAGCTGGAGAGGAACGAACACGCTGTATCCAGCGCAGGAGATTTGGGCGCAGGCGGCGCCACCATAGGCCGTAATAGGAATTACAGCTATAGCAGTGCACAGGGAGTAACATCGGCGCCGTCAGAAGACAGAGCTGAAGTTACTTATAAAACACTATACTTCGGCCGCCAGCAATTGCTGGAAGCTGAATTATTTCATTCCCCATCATCCATGGCGGCCTGGAAGGGGAATAGTATTTATGCCGCCGGGAACTTGTGCAGGAGCAGGATAAGCCATATACCGGCTGTATCCTGTGCCCAAGTCTCCCGCCGGCGATTTCACTCATACTCGGAGAGGAATAGCCTTGAGGAATAAATAAGAGAGGTGAGTCAAATATTCCCTCTAAGCAATGTGGTTTGGGAACTGAAGTTATAGGGGGTTTTGTAACACGTATTGTTATATCAGGTGGAGTGGACAAGGATGATGGAAAATTTAGTACAGTCATGTCACTGGCTGTCCTCAGAGGAGCTCACAATCTAATCTTACCATAGTCATAGTCTAATGTCCTACCATATTATTATTATGTATTTATATAGCACTGACATCTTCTGCAGCACATTACAGAGTACATAGCCATGTCACTGGCTGTCCTCAGAGGAGCTCACACTCTAATCCTACCATAGTCATAGTCTAATGTCCTACCATATTATTATTATGTATTTATATAGCACTGACATCTCCTGCAGCACATTACAGAGTACATAGTCATGTCACTGGCTGTCCTCAGAGGAGCTCACAATCTAATCTTACCATAGTCATAGTCTAATGTCCTACTATATTATCAGGGGCATAACAATAGACCCTGCAAGGGATGCAGCCGCAGGGGGGCTCAGAAGCCACAGGGGTCCTCGTCCTGAGAGACTGACACTAAGGGCAAGGAGAGAAAAGACGTTCTGCTCTCTGCACAATTGTTCTAATGACTGCATCTGCTCAGCCACTGATAAGGAATCAGACAAAGTATTGCAGACAAAGATTTGTAGACAGTCCCTATTCAGTGTGCAGCAGGGACTTGTATATAGCACTTTTCTACCCCTCCCCAAGTGCTGTGTCCTGTAGTGATGCTTGAGGAGCCTGGACACAAAAAAGCTTTCTATTATCTGCACAATTGTTCTAATGACTGCATCTCAGTTTACATGTGCAGAAAGGGGGGGGGGAGGGGGAGGTTGGGAGTATTAGGGGGCCCCATGTAAATTTTCACAGAGTGACCCCATCCAAAGTTTCACGGGGGAAAGGGGGTGCAGTGGCTTCTAGTGACACCTCTGTATATTATTGTTATATGTTTATATATCACTGACTGTCCTCAGAGGAGCTCACAATCCTACCATAGTCATATTCTAATGTCCTACCATATTATTATTATGTATTTATATAGCACTGACATCTCCTGCAGCACATTACAGAGTACATAGTCATGTCACTGGCTGTCCTCAGAGGAGTTCACCATCTAATCCTACCATAGTCCTAGTCTAATGTCCTACCATATTATTATTATGTATTTATATAGCACTGACATCTCCTGCAGCACATTACAGAGTACATAGTCATGTCACTGACTGTCCTCAGAGGAGCTCACAATCCAATCCTACCATAGTCATAGTCTAATGTCCTACCATATTATTATTATGTATTTATATAGCAGTGACATCTCCTGCAGCACATTACAGAGTACATAGTCATGTCACTGACTGTCCTCGGAGGAGTCACACTCTAATAACCATACAATTTGTCCTTGTGACTTATTTTATTGTCACTACTTCTTTATTATGTACCAATGGCTGTATCCTCATGTATAACAATGTCTGGATATTATGTATCCCTGTTTTTTTACTACTATTGTACAGCACCATTACCTTTCATATTTATAAATCAACGATAATAATAAAATCATATCTAATGATAATACCATAGTCTTTAAAATGTATTTCAAATGGAATGCTTTCATTTAACGTTTTTTAAAACAACAAAACATTTGAGAATCTGTTTTCGTAGTTATTATCTATATTTTGTGAAGATCTTACGCTTATTTTTATATTCTTATGTCATTTTTAGATTTAGATTCCTGACTAATCTATGGAAGAAAAGAAACATAAACATGCAGCATGCAGTAGTACAAAATGGCCACATGGTGTCACTATTGTATCAAATATACAGCACCTACATTGCACATGGAATTCTTAATGGACAACTGTAGTGAGAGTGATATGGAGGCTGCCATATTTACTTCCTTTTAACAATCCCAGTTGCCTGGCAGCCCTGCTGATCTATTGGGCTGCAGTAGTGTCTGTATAACACCAGAAACAAGCATGCAGCTAATCTTGTCAGATCTGACAATAATGTCAGAAACATTTGGGGCTCGATTCATAAAGCGGTGCTAACTGTTAGCACGCCTGTGAAAACCCCCTTAGCACGTCTAAACGAGCTTTTCGCGCGCAAAATTTTATGCGTGTAAAACTTTACGCGCGCACTGCACAGAGCGCAGGACGCTCCACGCGAAGTGCCCATTAAAGCCTATGGGACTTAGCGCGCGCAAAACTTACTTAGCGCGCGATCTGATTGAGAAAACCGGTGCTAACCTACTTAGCACCCTGGTTGGTGCGCCTAATGACTTTAGCTGTGCTAAGTAGGTTAGCACCGCATAGTGAATCAAGCCCCTGATCTGCTGCATGCTTGTTCAGGGTAAATGGCTAAAAGTATTAGAGGCAGAGGATCAGCAGTATAGCCAGGTAACTGGTATTGCTTATCAGGAAATACATATAGTAGCCACCATATACCTCTCACTACAGTTGTCCTTTAAGGGGAAGGTGCGAGTATAAAAAAGAAACGATATCTACTTACCTGGAGCCCCTCCAGCCCCTGGCAACCATCCTGTGTCCTCGCCGCAGCTCCAGTGTCCGCCGATCCCCTCTGTTGCAGATGCCCGACCTCACAGGTCGGGATCTACTAAGCCTGCGTGTGGCTGCAACGCTCGTGATCGTGCTCACTAACGCTCCAGACCATGTGAGCGCAATCACGAGCGGCGTGGCCACGCACAGGCTTAGTAGATCCCGCCCTGTGAGGTCGGCATCTGCAACAGAGGGGATCGGCGGACACCGGAGCTGCGCCGAGGGACAGATAGGCTGCCAGGGGCTGGTGGAAGCCCCAGGTAAGTAGATCTGATTTTTTTTTATGCTCGCAGCTTTTCTTTAAAGATTACTTTTTGAATATACACTCACCTAAAGGATTATTAGGAACACCATGCTAATACGATGTTTGACCCCCTTTGGCCTTCAGAACTGCCTTAATTCTACGTGACATTGATTCAACAAGGTACTGAAAGCATTCTGTAGAAATGTTGGCCCACATTGATAGGATAGTATCTTGCAGTTGATAGAGATTTGTGGGATGCACATCCAGGGCAGGAAGCTCCCGTTCCATCACATCCCAAAGATGCTCTATTGGGTTGAGGTCTGCTGACTGTGGGGGGGCATTTTATACAGTGAACTCATTGTCATGGTCAATAAACCAATTTGAAATTATCTGAGCTTTGTGACATGGTGCATTATCCTGCTGGAAGTAGCCATCAGAGGATGGGTACATGGTGGTCATGAAGGGATGGACATGGTCAGAAACAATGCTCAGGTAGCCCGTGGCATTTAAACGATGCCCAATTGGCACTAAGGGGCCTAAAGTGTGCCAAGAAAACATCTCCCACACCATTACACCAAGGCATGATGGATCCATGTTCTCATTCTGTTTACGCCAAATTCTGACTCCATCGAGACTCATCAGACCAGGCAACATTTTTCCAGCCTTCAACTGTCCAATTTTGGTGAGCTTGTGCAAATTGTAGCCTCTTTTTCCTATTTGTAGTGGAGATGAGTGGTACCCGGTGGGGTCTTCTGCTGTTGTAGCCCATCCGCCTCAAGGTTATGCGTGTTGTGGCTTCACAAATGCTTTGGTTGTAACGAGTGGTTATTTCAGTTAACGTTGCTCTTCTATCAGCTTGAATCAGTCAGCCCATTCTCCTCTGACCTCTAGCATCAACAAGGCATTTTCGCCCACAGGACTGACACATACTGGATGTTTTTCCCTTTTCACACTATTCTTTGTAAACCCTAGAAATGGTTGTGCATGAAAATCCCAGTAACTAAGCAGATTGTGAAATACTCAGACCGGACCCTCTGGCACCAACAACCATGCCAAGCTCAAAATTGCTTGGCAACCTTTCTTTCCCATTCTGACATTCAGTTTGGTGTTCAGGAGATTGTCTTGACCAGGACCACACCCCTAAATGCATTGAAGCAACTGCCATGTGATTGGTTGATTAGATAACTGCATTAATGAGAAATTGAACAGGTGTTCCTAATAATCCTTTAGGTGAGTGTATACAAACTGGCCTAATAACAGAAATAATGCTACTTTTTAGTAGCTCTTTTTTACTCTTTATTTATAGACTTGGTCATCAACTAAAAATAATTGATGCTAACATAGTTCCTTCCAGTTCTGATTAAATCTAGTCAGACTTGTCTCTCTGAAATGCCTGGTTCACATGATGCAATTTTACAAAAGATTGGTGGTCTAATCGGTTATTTCCGACAAGTCCAATCTTTTTTTTCTGATTGATTTTGTATAAAAGTGATCAGAAAAATTATGGGAAATAAGATCGGACCTGGTGGAAACAATTGATTAGACCGTCAATCTAACGGAAAATTGAATCATTTCCACTAGATCAGTTGCTGACTGTCAATTATAACTTAAAGGACATCTGATGTGCAAGGTAATGTCCATGTTTCCCTATTTCAGGATGACACCTAGGGTGCATACACACATCAGACCATAGTCTTTGGAAAATGAAAGATCACAAACCAATTTTACCCCCTTCCATGTAGTATGAGAGCCATACTCTACACAGTCTATTCTATGGAGCTGAACTCCCCATCAGATAGAAATCTTTGCAAGATGCTGAAAACAAGGATGCTGTACAGACACAAAAGATCAGTATCTGCTACAGATCAGTATCTGCAAAAGATCTGTTCCTGCAAATTGCATTCATAGTCTATGAGATCTGTAGATCATCATACACACATTGTTTAACAGACAATCATCTGCAGATCAGATCCACCAGGATGGATCTTCAGATCTGCAGATGATTGTCTGATCTGAAGATGAATGTCAGTTAAACAAAGTGTGTATGATGATCTGCAGATCTCATAGACTATGAATGCAATTTGCAGGAACGGATCTTTGGCAGGAACAGATCTTTTGTGTCTGTACAGCATCTGTGTGTGCAGCATCTTGCAAAGATTTCTGTCTGATGGGGAGTTGAGCTCCATAGAAAAGACTGTAGAGTATGGCTCTCATACTACATGGAAGGGGGTAAAATTGGTCTGTGATCTTGCCTTTTCCAAAGACTATGGTCTGATGTGTGTATGAGCCTTTAGGCATCGGGCTTGGGAGGTAGGGTGAATTGTAGTGTTGTTGATCATAATATGTGTATCTGGGAGGGGTGCAGCTGTGCTGGGAGGGAATATTAAAGGCTCAAGGCTCATACACACATCAGACCATAGTCTTTGGAAAATGAAAGATCACAGACCAATTTTACCCCCTTCCATGTAGTATGAGAGCCATACTCTACACAGTCTTTTCTATGGAGCTGAACTCCACATCAGACAGAAATCTTTGCAAGATGCTGCACACACAGATGCTGTACACATGCAACAGATAAGTATCTGCAAAAGATCCGTTCCTGCAAAATGCATTCATAGTCTATGAGATCTGCAGATCATCATACACACCTTGTTTAACTGACATTCATCTTCAGATCAGACAATCATCTGCAGATCTGAAGATCCATCCTGGTGGATCTGATCTGCAGATGAATGTCTGTTAAACGAGGTGTGTATGAGGATCTGCAGATATCATAGACTATGAATGCATTTTGCAGGAACGGATCTTTTGCAGATACTGATCTGTTGCATGTGTACAGCATCTGTGTGTGCAGCATCTTGCAAAGATTTCTGTCTGATGGGGAGTTCAGCTCCATAGAAAAGACTGTGTAGAGTATGGCTCTCCTACTACATGGAAGGGGGTAAAATTGGTCTGTGAACTTTCATTTTCAAAAGACTATGGTCTGATGTGTGTATGTGGCCTCAGTCTTGTCCAGATTGAGCTTCAGGAACCTGACAGCAATCCAGTAGGAAATGGATGCAAGGCAGGTGGAGACCTTGTCCATGGTGGAGGAGGAGAGATTCAGGGTGAGGAGGAATATCTGAGTGTCGACTCATTGGCATACAGGTGATAGTTGAAGCCTATGGAGGAGATGATTTTCCCAATCGAGGAAGCGTAAAGTGAGAACAATAAAGGTCCCAAGACAGGCCCTTGGGGAACACCAACCGAGAGGAGTGAGGGAGTGGCTGAGGATAATGGGGCCTATGGGGGTACCCAAGTTTCTGTCGATAGCAGGTGCCTACATTTCCTGCATCGAGTAGAGCTGCTATTGTGGAATACTTATGGCGATCAAATCACTGATTGCCACGGTATTAAATCTGATTGCGTTTCTATGTTTACATTGTAAAATTGGTTCTGGTCAGTGTGGGCAGATAAGCTGAATTGCACCTGAGCTCTGAGTGTCTCTTTTTCAATAAAAAGTATTTGTGTGTTCTTCTATGAATCAGGATTATATACATAGTTACATAGTCAGTTTGATTGAAAAAAGACATCTGTCCATCAAGTTCAAGCAGGGGGGGGGGAATCACTGCCAGGCAACAAATACAGGAAATAAATCTGGCAGCCTTCATATCCCTCTCATTTCATGTATACTTTCAGTGTAGACTCTGGCTACAGGGCCTAGAGCTGCAGGTCTCAGCAGTATTTGCATTCCATATCAAAATAGCCTGTGAAAATGCAGCTGCAGTTTCTTATCTGACTGCTAGATGGCGACATTGCTCCACTAGTATAATCTTTTGGACAGAGAGATGGGTAAAAAGTAAAAGTATAAAATTGATACCTTTTTATTAGATCCAGGTTCCGGCACCTGCTGTAGGGGAGAGTTTAGGTGCCCATTCAAATATCGACTTTATGGGAAAATCTGGCCTTTCGTAGAGCCAGAAAGTTACAGGTTTTACTTTTTTTCTATTTGGGGGATTGGTGTGGGGTGGTTAAAGAGAACCCGAGGCGGGGTTCTTACAACGCAATCTGCACACAGAGGCTGGGTCTGCCTATAGAGCCCAGCCTCTGTTGCTATTTAGCTTCCTCCAAAGCCCCCCCTGCGCGCTGTCAGACCCCATAAAACACAGCCGCGCTGGTGACATGCAGCGTGTCGTGTTTTTCTCTCTACTGTCAGTCTCGCCGCTCCCCCGCCTCCTGAATCGCTCCGGTCCCCGCCCACGTCCCTTCCCTCGCCGCTGATTGGAGGGAAGGGACGCGTGTGGACCGGAGCGATTCAGGAGGCGGGGGAGCGGCGAGACTGACATTAGTGAGGTAAACACAGCCCGCACACCGCGGCTGTGTTTTATGGGGTCTCGCAGCGCGCAGGGGGGTCTTTGGGGGAAGCTAAATAGCAACAGAGGCTGGGCTCTATAGGCAGACCCAGCCTCTGTATGGGGATTGCGATGTAAGAACCCCGCCTCGGGTTCTCTTTAAGGTAAGCTGTGGGGGGTGGTGGTTAAGGTAAGCCATGGGGGGTGGTGGTTAAAGTTAGCCGCGGGGGGGGGGGGGGTTTAAGGTAAGCCATGGGGATTGGGGGGTGGTTAAGGTTAGCCGGGGGGGGTTAAGGTTAGCCATGGGGGGTGATGGTTAAGGTTAGCCGGGGGGGGTGGTTAAGGTAAGCCATGGGGGGTCATGGTTAAGGTTAGCTGAGGGCGGGTCGTTAAGGTTAGTCATGGGGGGTGGTGGATAAGGTTAGCCGGGGGGTGGTTAAGGTTAGCACATGGTTAAGATTAGCCGAGGGCGGGGGGTTAAGGTTAGTCATGGGGGGTGGTGGATAAGGTTAGCCGGGAGGTGGTTATGGTTAGCCAAGAGGGTGGTGGTTAAGGTTTGCTGGGGGGGATTAAGGTTAGCTGTGGGGGAGGCACGTGGTTAAGGTTAGCCGTAGCAGGTGGTGGTTAAGGTTAGCCGTGGGTGGTGGTGGTTAAGGTTAGGTATCAAAAGAGGGAGGGTTCAGTGTGATAATAGGGTTATTTATAGCTAGTAGTGAAGCTGGAAAAACTTGTTTTGGCTTCACTGCGCATCATTTTTTGCATACATGCCATTTTATTCGCTAATTAAAAAAAACACATTTGATAAAGCAACTATCAGAGATCTGGTCTCCCTCTTTAGGCTCATGTACGGATTAAAGTTACAGATAATAAGATTTACCACAGTCAGTCACAACAACCCTGAAGTGAGTGAAAAAATTGTTATATACTCGCCTATGGAGAGGGGAGGCTCTGGATCCCATAGGGCAGGGGTGTTACTGCTGCTGTTACAGTGTCTGCTGCTAATCAGTGGTTGCTGCTGTTACAGTGGCTGCTGCTAATCAGTGGCTGTTACTGCTGCTGGCACAGTGGCAGCTGCTAATCAGTGGATGTTACTGCTGCTGGCACAGTGGCGGCTGCTAATCAGTGGCTGTTACTGCTGCTGGCACAGTGGCGGCTGCTAATCAGTGGCTGTTACTGCTGCTGGCACAGTGGCAGCTGCTAATCAGTGGCTGTTACTGCTGCTGGCACAGTGGCAGCTGCTAATTAGTGGCTGTTACTGATGCTGGCACAGTGGCCGCTGCTAATCAGTGGCTGTTACTGATGCTGGCACAGCGGCAGCTGCTAATCAGTGGCTGTTACTGCTGCTAGCTAGTGCTGTCGCGAACCTCTGATTTTCGGTTCGCGAACCCTGTTCGCGAACTTCCGCGGAAGGTTCGGTTCGCGAAAAAGTTTGCGAACCGCAATAGACTTAAATGGGGAGGCAAACTTTAAAATTTAGAAAAATTTCTACCGGCTTGAAAAATGATAGAAAACATATTTCAAGGGATCTAAAACCTAGAGGAAGACATGATTGAATGAAATACACATCAAAAGTCCCAGGAAAAAATCTAGATTTCACATAAACCCCTATTTTAAGGTCACAAATCTCATTCAATGTTCAATTACAGGCCTACACTACTTTACAACATCAAGCAGTGTATCTCCCTCCCGGAGGGGTATATCACAATGGTACATGCTAGGCTTACTTCAGCATGTAGTGTTGGTGGTGGACCAGCGGTTAAGAGAGCTGACTACCAAGCACTCAGACCTAGGTTCAATTCCTGGCCAAGGTATGTAAGCTGGCTTTTAAAAGCCTACAAATCTTTAAGCAAGCTCATTTTTCTCTAGGATATATCATAATGGTACATGCTAGGCTGCCTTCAGCATGTAGTGCTGGTGGTGGACCAGCGGTTAAGAGAGCTGACTACCAAGCACTCAGACCTGGGTTCAATTCCCGGCCAAGACCTGGGTTCAATTCCCAGCCAAGGTATGTAAGCTGGCTTTTAAAAGCCTACAATTCCCTGGAATATGAGACCCTCCTCCCTCCGGGAAGAGAGAGGAAGGAAGGTAATAACAATTAGCTAGGAACAAGCCTATAAGAGCCTAACTAAACTCTTCCTAGCAGAGTCTGTCAGCAGCTGTCCCTTAACTAATTAGAGGCAGACTAGTGAGTAAAACGGCACAAGGACCTTGCCTTTTATAAAGGGGGTGGGGCTCCAGGAGTGAGTGCAGTCTGATTGGCAACAATGTGCCTGCTGACTGTGATGTAGAGGGTCAAAGTTCTGCTCAATAGAACATTATGGGGTGAATCGAACTTCCGGAAAAGTTTGCCTGCTCTTGGCAAACGCGAACCACCGAAGTTCGCCTGGAACCGTTCGCCGGCGAACCGTTCACGACATCTCTACTGCTGGCACAGTGGCGGCTCCTAATCAGTGGCTGTTACTGCTTCTGGCACAGTGGCAGCTGATTATCAGTGTCTGTTACTGCTACAGTGGTGGCTGATAACCTACAGGCGAGCAAAGGGGGTGGCAGTTCGGTGACACAAGGTGGAATCTGCATGTGGTATGGCTTGCGGCCGCATGGAATTAACTGTATAGAGCTTCAGCGCCCACCAGCGAAGGCTTGGTGGGCTGCATTTGACCCCCGGGCTGGCCTTTGGACATACCTACCATAGGGTTTTTATGGTCCTCACAAAGTGCCTGATTCACAAAACTGTTCTGTTAAATCATCTCGCCTTCTTTATTAACTCACAATTTATCTCTCCTTATCTAACTTAACTCCTGGTTTAGCTCTCCTTATCTATTTATCTCATTAATTATCTCTCCTTTTTTGTTTATCTCATGCATCAGCACTCCTTGCAGTTAAGGTGAAAAATAAGTAACCTTTGTGAATCAACACCCATGTCCCCTTATTCCACTGCTGCCCTTATTCATATTTCAAGCCTTGACACTCCTCGGAAGGCTGTTGGATGAACTTGCGCCCCCAAAAGCTTCCAAAGATAGGCGCATCAGTACTGCGCATGCACAGGTCCAGACTGGCACGTGCGCAATATGGATCTGCTTGCTTTGGAAGCACTCGGGGCTGAAGCCTTCTGGGTAGTCCTGAAGATGTATTCGACATGCTGCTGACCAATCACGCAGCAGAGAGGGAGGGCCCATCGGAAAGGTTGTTGCTTCTTTCTAAGCAGCTGCACATGGTGAAGATAAAGTCAGATTTGTAAAAATCTCAGGAATCATAAATATACTGGTTTCACAATAACAATTGGTTCATAGGAGTCACCTGCTTATCATTATTACCTGCACGTCTCTGTGATCCAGGCATAAACATGAGCACTGATCAGACCTGGCGTGCAGATCACAGATACATGAGTAGCGAGCAGCTGCCATAGCTGTATTGTGTGGAGGTGTCGCCAGCGTGGAAGCACATGTAATCAGTAGGTAGTCAGGGGGTACTCAGAAGGGCAATAGCAGTAATACATCTCAAGCTAAGTATTAACAGCAATACAGGAGGTGGCTCATTGTACTTGTCAAAAGATAACTTATCCTTCTCCCAGCTGGGATAGAGATTGGGTTCTGCATGTTGGCTTTTGCTTATTATGTTCTACAATTTGTATAAGTTGAGCAAACCTGTACCTGTTTTCCAAAGCAGTCAATTCATGTCATTTTGTTGTGTGTTAAGACTTGCTGGTGTGTTTTGCAGCATTGTTAAAGTGTACCAGAGATGTCCTAAAAAGATTTGATGCTCACCCGCGGCTTCCTCCAGCAACAGTCCCACGTCGTTCTCCTCCTCTGCCGTTCAGCTGCGATCAGCCCCGGTAACAGGCTCAGTCGGGTCCAGTCTGGGTCTTCTTGCACATGTGTGGAACTCCCATGTATGCGCACTTGCGCAGTAGACCCGGACTAACGCGACTGAGACAGTTACCAGGGCTGATTGCCGCTAAATAGCAGGCCGCGGGAGGACGGCGTGGGACTCTGACGTGTTTATGCTGCTGGAGGAAGCCGCGGTTGAGTATCAAATCTTCTTTTCAGGACATCTCTGGTTTACTTTAAGTTGCATCACCCAGTTTCAGCCAAGTTATCACTGTTGTACAAATGGCATCATATTTGATTCTAGAGTACTTTGTTTTACAGAGTAGTTCATGATTGACTCAAAGATCCGCAAAGTGCCCAGGTCCTGTAAGTGCTAAACAAGCCCAAATCATCATACACCCACCCCCACCACCACCACCATGCTTCACAGTTGGTGTGAGGCGTTTGTACTAATATGCTGTGTTTCATTTTCACCAAACATGGGATGGGACTGTGAATTTTAACCAAACACCTCTTGTAGGTCTGAAGAACATTGTTCCAGAAGTCTTGTGGATGGTTCACATGTAACTTTGCAAACCTAATCTGTGGTGCCCAGAACTAGTTGGGTTAACAGAACACAGATCTGAATAATTTCTGGGCAGTACTCTGCCTGTGTTGCTTTTGACACTGACCTGATGAATTTGTCTTTCAGGGCGGAGTGAAAGTATTAATTACGGGGCCGTGGCAGGAGGCCAGCAATAACTATAGCTGCTTGTTCGACCAGATCTCAGTGCCTGCATCCCTCATCCAGCCGGGTGTCCTACGCTGCTACTGCCCAGGTGAGTGCCACCCCGTTCTGCTCATCACCATTGTCCTCCTTCCCTCCTTCTCTCTCTCTTTCCATCTATCCCCCACTGTGCAGTCTCTCTCTCCATCTCCCACTGTGCACTCTCTCTTTCTCTCCATCTCCCACTGTGCACTCTCTCTCTCCATCCCCCCATGCACTCTCTTTCTCCATCCCCCACTGTGCACTCTCTCTCCATCCCCCACTGTGCACTCTCTCTCTCCATCCCCCACTGTCCACTCTCTCTCTCTCTCTCTCCATCCCCCACTGTCCACTCTCTCCATCCCCCACTGTCCACTCTCTCCATCTCCCACTGTGCACTCACTCTCTCTCTCTTTTCCCACTGTCCACTCTCTCTCCATTTCCCACTGTCCACTCTCTCTCTCTCTATCCCCCCTGTCCACTCTCTCTCTCTCCATCTCCTACTGTGCACTCTATCTCTTTGCATCTGTCTCCCACTGTGCACTCTCTCTCTCTCTCCATCTCCCACTGTGCACTCTCTTTTTCTCTCTGTCTCCCACTGTGCACTCTCTCCATCACCGACTGTGCGTTCTCTCTCTCTCCCTGTGCGCTCCCTCTTTCTCTCCATCTCCCACTGTGCGCTCTCTGTTTCTCTCTGTCTCCCACTGTGCACTCTCTCTTTCCATCTCCCCCTGTGCGCTCTCTCTTTCTCTCCATCCCCACACAGTGCATTCTCTCTCTCCCTCTGTGTGCTCGCCATCTGCCACTGTCCGCTATCTCTTTCTCTCTCTGTCTCTCTGTTTCTCTCTTGCTCTATCTGTCTCTCTCTCTCTTTTCCGTCAACCACTGTGCACTCTCTTTCTCTCCATTTCATACAGTCTGCTATCTCTCTCTCCCTTTCTCTCCGCCTCTCCCCTGCACTCTCTGTCCAGCTCTGATCCCGGTTCTTGGAACTGCAGAAATATTGTTTTCATTGCTTTGCTGTGAGACGGTGTATTTTCCCGGCGGGTCAGGTTGATGGATAGGGCCATGTTTGTTGCGTCGGCGCAGGATAAAGCAGCTCTCCGCAGATGCCTCTCAGGGAGGTTCTCTCCATTATGAGATCCGCTAATGGGACAGACAGCCGGAACTATAAATCACGTTCGGAGTGGCAACAACCGTTTCTGGTCTTCCTGAGGTTGGGATTGTAGATGGGAGGAAGTAATAATCCATGTAAAGTGACATTCCAGCCACACTGCTGCTGTACACACACCAGAGCAGACAGATTACCGGCCAGCCCTGTGAGGGGAAAACACAATTCATCTCATATTATGAAGATCGATTCTTCAGTGTGATGCCAGAGAGATGGAAGAAGAGCTCATTGCTGGCTACAGATATCAGCGGACACACAAGCCGCAATCATCACTTATCTGTAATGCAGAAGAAGCGGCCACAGCAACCAATTACATAATGGCATTCCATGACCTGTCATGTTGCGTTACTTCTTATTGACGCAAAAACACTATAGATTTCGTTCAGCAACAATCAGTCCCGGTAATCTTGTTCAGACGCGCCAGTCGGCTCTTTTGCGCATGCCCCTCCACCGACTGGCGCGACTGAGTAGCAGCGCGGGTAGAGGCGAGAGAGGCTCCAGCCTCAGGGCGCAATGTAGGAGGGGGTGCAAGGCAGGGCTGAGGCAGTTGCGAGAGAGGCTCCAGCCTCAGGGCGCAGTGTAGGAGGGGGGCGCAGCGCGGGGAAGAGGTGAGAGTGGCTCCAGCCTCAGAGCGCAGTGTAGGAGGGGGGCGCAGGGCGGGGCTGAGGCAGAGGCAAGAGAGGCTTCAGCCTCAGGGCACAGTGTAGGAGGGGGGCGCAGGGCGGGGCTGAGGCAGAGGCAAGAGAGGCTCCAGCCTCAGGGCGCAGTGTAGGAGGGGGGCGCAGGGCGGGGCTGAGGCAGAGGCAAGAGAGGCTCCAGCCTCAGGGCGCAGTGTAGGAGGGGGGCGCAGGGCGGGGCTGAGGCAGAGGCAAGAGAGGCTCCAGCCTCAGGGCGCAGTGTAGGAGGGGGGCGCACAACTCACTCAGCTATCATTCTCCTATTGTGTTTGAAGCAGAGAGAAATAAGAAGGGGATACATGGCAGTGACTGCAAGCCTGATAACTGTTGGGGGGATTGGGGGCCCTGGGGCGCCTCTTAGTCTAATACAGGGGTGTCAAACTGAAATACAAAGTGAACCGAAATTGGAAAACACTGGGACTTAGTCGTGGGCCAACCTCGATGTCTACTGGCCACCTTCCTCACTTATAACGTTCCCTGGTGTCTAATGGCCCCCTTCCTCCCTATACAGTTCCCTGGTGTCTAATGGCCCTTCTTCCTCCCTTATGCAGTTCCCTGGTGTCTAGTGGTCCTCCCTCCCCTATACAGTTCCCTCGTGTCTAGTGGCCCCCACCCTCCCCTATACAATTCCCTTTGTTTAGTGCTTTCCTACCTCCCCCGTATGGCTTCTCTGGCGTTCTAGGGCTTCCTCTCCAATATAGCTTCCCTGGTGGTCTACAGTGGGCCAAACATAGTGCAAACTGGGGAAACCACTTGAGGGCCAAATTTAATGGGTCTGAGGGCCAGATTTGGCCCACAGGCCGAAGTTTGACATGTGTGGTCTAAAAGCAATCAGTGTGTGATGGCTGGGAGGGATGGAGGGGCGCACATTGGTGTCTCAGCCTTGGGTGCTTGGGGACCTTGTCCCGGCTCTGCTGAGCAGAATTACCAGGACTGATTTGCGACTGAATGAAGGCATACAGAAGGACAGCAAGGGAAGGGACGCATCCGTGCTCATGGGGCTGGAGGAAGCCCCAGGTGAGTATTAATTCTTTATATTGGGACATCTCTGGTACACTTTAATAATCTGTAAATTAATACTGTAAAATATTAATAAGGATCTTTAAAGTGAATGGGAAGCGCATTTAAAAAAAATGAGACAGATACTTACCCAAGGAGAGGGAAGGCCCTGGGTCCTATAGAGCCTTCCGGCTCCTCTCCTGGTCCCCTCGTTGCAGTGCTGGCTCGCCCGGTAGCAGTATTTGGCTAATTTAGTGAAATACTGCTTTACCCGGCCGAAGGAGGCTTCAGAAGTCTTCAGGGAGCCCGAGTGCTCCTGAAGAAGTGCTGCCCTGTACTGCGCCTGCACAAGCACGCTCTCTTGCACGCTCACGCCTGTGCAGTATGGAGCCGCACGTCTTCAGGAGGACACGGCTCCCGAAGACTTCCAAATACCCTTTCGGTGGGGGATTGAAACTGGGGGGAGTCAGCACAGAATAGAGAGGGAGGGAGCCAGCACAGGATAGAGGGCACCGAGAGAGGAGACGGAAGGCTCTATACAACCCAGAGCCTTCCCTCTCCTTAGGTAAGTATTTGCTTCATTTTTTTAAAATGCAGTTCCCATTCACTTTAATGAAAATAATGTAATAATTAAAATTGCTTATTTTTTTTTTACAATCTTCATCTACAACATATTTAGTCAGTGTTTGACCATTGTAAAATCATTCCACTCCCTGATTTACATTCTGAAATGAATCACAGATAGCAACATCTGTACTGCTGGCAGGTGCATCACTGCAGAATATTTGCTTGTTGTGTGTTCCAAAGTGATCAGAAACAACACCTGATCTCCCAGAGTGCTCTTGGGCAGTAGGCTGCATAACTAAACAGCCTAGGCTGTGACATCACTGGGAGGGCGGGTCTACATACCAAGCTACAGCAATCTATAGCTATAGAATGTGTTTTTTGATGCTTAAACCAGGATAATTGATGTAAAACAGCATGACATTCCACTATATGTTGTTGCAGTGCCTCTTTAACTGATATAATCACTGATAAAAATGATGTACAAAAACCCAGAATACATATTAAAGATTAAAAATTAAAAGCATAAGAAAACATAAAGCTAAACCACTAGGCCTCTGCAGCAAAGACATACACAACAGTAGTGCGTGAAAGCTATAGGAGAACAAATAAATCACATGAATTATGACTAATGTTCCGCGTCACACAACCGCCCTCATTTGTTGTACGAAACTGCGGTTCAGACATTGTATAGGAGTTATACCGTATCACATACAAGGCGGAGTGCAACAATAAAGGAATGGATAAGAATAAGCTGTTTGTGGATCCAAGGCAGGGCAGTCACTAGACCAGTGATGGCTAACCTTGGCACTCCAGCTGTGGTGGAACTACAAGTCCCATGAGGCATTGCGATACTCCGACAGCTCTAAGCATAACTCGGAGGCAGAGGCATGATGGGATTTGTAGTTTTGTCAAAGCTGGAGTGCTAAGGTTAGCCATCACTTCACTAGACTAAATAGCTCTCAGGACGAGGGCTCGACTCTCGCACTGTGCCGGATTTGGGCACCGCAATACAATCACTGTAAGGGCCCTTTTCCACTATGGCGTTTGCGGCGGCGTAGTGGAAAAGGGCGGCGTTTGTTAATCGCAAAACCGCAAACCGCTAGTGATTTTAAAATCGCTACGGTTTGCTTTTTAACATAGGAATCGCGGTAGGTAATTTCCACTACCGCGATTAGTTTTTTACTTGATCGCGATCGCGCTGCGGAGCGATTTTTTGCCGCGATTTTGCTATGCAGTGCATAGCATAGCAAAATCGTGATCGCAAATGTCAGGAAAGCGCCGGGAATTTTTTGCTTTTTGCTGATCCGCAATCGCTAGCGTTCAGCGCGAACGCTAGCGATTGCAAGTGGAAAAGGGCCCTAAGGGCTCGTTCAGACTAGGGGCATTTTTTTAAGCGCAGAAGATTTTTAAAATCGCTCACAAAACACTTGTGCAATAAATCTCTATGAGAAAGTTAATATCCGCGCGGTTGGTGCGCAGTGCGTTCAGCAAAGCGGCGCCTGTACCATTTTTGAGGTGATTTTGCCTCAATGGCAGGTATAGGAAAAATGCAAACGCTCACAAAATCGCTTTGTGCAGCGATTGCGCGAGCGTTTTTAACAATAAATACATCGGGCTTGATTCAGTAAGCACTGATAACTGTTATTACTCTGTGAAAAGTGATAACGCAAATTTTTTGCTCGTTAATGTTCCGCGTTCGCGTGATAAATTCAATTTGCGTTATCATGCAAAAATTTGCATTATCGCACAAACGCAAATTTTTGCGTGCGATAACCGTTTTTCGAGCTAAAACGCACGCAAAGCACTTTTTCACAGCCGTAATAACAGTTATCACGGCTTTGTGAAACAAGCCCATTGCATTTATTCTTTTCCGGGTCAAAGAGTTCACTTCTTGACTTGCGTCAGGGAGTGAATTACAAAACCGCTCTGGAAAAGCGCTTAAAAAAGCGCTTTTACCAGAAACGCAGCACGCAGTAGAGCACCAAGAGGGGGAAAAAAGCGCACAAAAACGCAAAACACGCGTTTGCATTTTCAATTTTAGGTGTGAATGAGGCCTCACTCAGGTGCTGGCACTCAGGACCCCACATTGCGTGCAAAGGGGAGGAATTAAGGTACATACCCACCAAGCAATTTTTGCGGCAACTTTTTTTGACAGTTATTTTTTTTTTTCAGTCCATCATGCAGAGTGTCGGGTACAGTGGTAGCAGTGCTTCTCATACCTCTCGCTCTAGTGCCCAGCATCTCAATCTCCTCCTGTTGTGCACGCAACCTGAGATCAAGATGCTGGGCACTAGAGAGAGCGGAGAGAGGAGGACGCACATTGCTGGACTCCGACGGAGGAGCACTGCTGCCAATGTTGCCGATACTCTGCATAATGGACTGGCGCTAGAGGCCAACCCAGATAGATGGAGTTTGACTGTTACAGCACTGAGCCCCAGCAATTGACTCCTAATCCTTGCGGGTGACAGTACTTGACGTGCGTACGCAATCTGTAGGTTTGAAAAAAATCATACACACAAGAAGGAAGTTAAAGAACAAAGGGAGCCAGAGTGTGGCCACGCCTCTCTCTCAGCAGGTGACAGACGTCAACTCTGATTCACATAAAAAAATAAAACGTTATTCCCGTGAGTCTTCCTTCCTATAATTTATGTATCCGTCATAATTACAGAGCTCAGCATTTTCCTTGTTTCCAGTATTATTTATCTCCTGAAAACACAATACAGCATCTCCCATCCCACAATGCATTGCGCTCAGCGTGGCTATTGTTCATTTTCTGCTGTTTCAGGCGGTTTTACCTGTAAATTCGCTCGTAGGCACGGAGGAACAGAAATGGCTCAGTGCTCCTCTCGCTGTTATTCCGCTGTCGAGTTAATGAGAGGAAATGCAATCTGACAGATTGCCAATCTTAATTGCTAATGTGTCTGAAGTCCTCACTTAGCGGGAGAATTTTAGGCTTTTCCACGAGCTGTCAAAACCCGAACAGGAAGGGACCATCAGAGTGCTGGACATACGGCTAATGGCGGCTGATTGACAGGTCCTCCTCATCGCAGCTGAACAGAGTCGTGATGGGCGACGCTTCTTTCTGGACTATATATATACTGTATATACGGTATAATTTAAATCCCAGTTTTGAAATGGCTAAAACAGCAAAGCATCACTGCCACAGATCTCCTCTCTTTACCCCCTATCAGTGCAGAGTATTCATCCTGCTGTAGACTACATACACATGCTTTTCTTGGCTGAGAATCTAGTGTGTGTACCGCCCCCTTCCCCAACATTGCCTTAAGGGCCCTTTTCCACTGTGAGTGTTTGTGATGCTAAATCGCAAATCGCTAGCGATTTTTACATCGCTAGGGTTTGCTAAATAACATAGGAATCGCAGTAGGTATTTTCCACTACCGCAATTCCATTTTTACCAAAGCGCGACCACGCTTTGGAGCGATTTTTAACGCGATTTTGCTATGCAATGCATTGCATAGCAAAATCGTAATCGCAGAGAAAAAATGAGGGACTTGCTGAATCGCAATCGCAAGCCCTAGTGATTGCTAGTGGAAAAGGACCCTAAGGACACTTAAGCCTAGTAAAAAAAACAAAAATCAGTTATACTCACCTGGGGCTTCTACCAGCCCCCTGCAGCCGTCCCGTGCCCTCACAGTCACTCATGGATCCTCCGGTCCCCCGCCGCCAGCTACTTTCGATTTGCCAACAGGCCTGGCGACGGGTAGTCTTCTTCCCGTTCCCATCCACAATATCGCTATTGCAGACGGGAACACAAAGAAGAAGACGCATGGCCAGGCCTGCGCAGGTGCAGTGAGCCTGTTGGCCGAAATCGACAGTAGCTGGCGGCGGGGGACAGGAGGATCCACGAGTGACTAAGGCCACAGGACGGCTGCAGGGGGCTGCTAGAAGCCCCAGGTGAGTAAAAATGTTTTCTTTTACTAGGCCTAAAGGGAGCCTAAAGTGAGGGGGATATGGATTGCCTCATGACGCTGGCATGTTTATTGTGCTCACATGTTTGTCTCATGATGCTAGCATGTTTATTGTGCTCACATGTTTGTCTCATGATGCTAGCATGTGTATTGTGCTCACACGTTTGTCTCATGACGCTGGCATGTTTATCGCGCTCACACGTTTGTCTCATGACGCTGGCATGTTTATTGCGCTCACACGTTTGTCTCATGACGCTGGCATGTTTATTGTGCTCACATGTTTGTCTCATGACACTGGCATGTTTATTGTGCTCACATGTTTGTCTCATGATGCTAGCATGTTTATTGTGCTCACACGTTTGTCTCATGACGCTGGCATGTTTATTGCGCTCACACGTTTGTCTCATGACGCTGGCATGTTTATTGTGCTCACACGTTTATCTCATGACGCTGGCATGTTTATCGCGCTCACATGTTTGTCTCATGACGCTGGCATGTTTATCGCGCTCACATGTTTGTCTCATGACGCTGGCATGTTTATTGTGCTCACACGTTTATCTCATGACGCTGGCATGTTTATCGCGCTCACATGTTTGTCTCATGACGCTGGCATGTTTATCGCGCTCACATGTTTGTCTCATGACGCTGGCATGTTTACTGTGCTCACCTGTTTGTCTCATGACGCTGGCATGTTTATTGTGCTCACCTGTTTGTCTCATGACGCTGGCATGTTTATTGTGCTCACATGTTTGTCTCATGACGCTGGCATGTTTATCGCGCTCACATGTTTGTCTCATGACGCTGGCATGTTTATCGCGCTCACACGTTTGTCTCATGACGCTGGCATGTTTATCGCGCTCACACGTTTGTCTCATGACGCTGGCATGTTTATCACGCTCACACGTTTGTCTCATGACGCTGGCATGTTTATCACGCTCACACGTTTGTCTCATGACGCTGGCATGTTTATCGCGCTCACACGTTTGTCTCATGACGCTGGCATGTTTATCGCGCTCACACGTTTGTCTCATGACACTGGCATGTTTATCGCGCTCACACGTTTGTCTCATGACGCTGGCATGTTTATCGCGCTCACACGTTTGTCTCATGACGCTGGCATGTTTATCACGCTCACACGTTTGTCTCATGACGCTGGCATGTTTATCACGCTCACACGTTTGTCTCATGACACTGGCATGTTTATCGCGCTCACATGTTTGTCTCATGACACTGGCATGTTTATCGCGCTCACACGTTTGTCTCATGACACTGGCATGTTTATCGCGCTCACACGTTTGTCTCATGACGCTGGCATGTTTATCACGCTCACACGTTTGTCTCATGACGCTGGCATGTTTATCACGCTCACATGTTTGTCTTATGACGCTGGCATGTTTATCGCGCTCACACGTTTGTCTCATGACACTGGCATGTTTATCGCGCTCACACGTTTGTCTCATGACGCTGGCATGTTTATCTGGCTCACATGTTTGTCTTATGACGCTGGCATGTTTATCGCGCTCACCCGTTTGTCTCATGAAGCTGGCATGTTTATCGCACTCACACGTTTGTCTCATGACGCTGGCATGTTTATTGCGCTCACACGTTTCTCTCATGACACTGGCATGTTTATCGCGCTCACACGTCCGTCTCTTGATGAACCTGGAGTCCTGGACTGACGTTCGGCTTGACTTGGAACGTATCCAGATGGAAAGCGCCACGTTTTATTATAGTCTGCTCCATCTCCATCAGCCGCCGTCCAGAATGGGTATCGATAGTTCCACGCAAATTCATTTGCTTTTTAAGAAAGTACTGGAACATTTAACGGTGTTGATAGCGGCTGTAAATCTCCGCAGAACGATGAAAATGCTATTTTTACATTAGCGGGATAAATTATGAATGGTAATTGCGAGTTCGTCGGAGTTCAGAATGGGGAAAAAACAGCACAAGTGCCCCAGCTGGTGCATTACTGCGCGCAACCAAGATAGATGATGCCCCAAATCCAGCCTGATTGGAAGGAGGCGGCCATCCTAACTACAGATAATACTGTACCTCTGCTGGCGAGGGACATATCGGCTGTTAGGGGCTGCAGGAAGCCCTGGGTAAGTAGTACTATGGGTAGCAGGAGTTGCTTGACCACTCCTTTAAAGCAGACCTGAACTCAGAACTTCCTCTCTGCTCTAAAAGATAAGCAACAGCATAATGAGCTCGGTTCTTCGAAATCTATCGATCGATCGATTTGTGGCCGATTTCGATCAATTTCAATGGATTTGATCTATCTGACAGGATGGAAGATCTAGGTCAATCTGCTGCTGGTAGCAGATCGATGGCCCATAGGGTTGCATTGGATCTAGTGCTCCAATAATGCATTTAAGGTGGCCATACACTTATAGATTTGCAGCAGATTCAACCATCAGATAGATTCCTGTCAGATGCCTGTAAAGTCCAATCTGACAAGAATCTATCTGATGTGTGCCACACACTAGGAACAGATTTCCAATAGATTTCAGAATGAAATCTATTGGAAATCGATCTATATGCATTATTGGACCATTAGATCCAATGCAACCCTATAGGCCATCGATTTGTTGCCAGCAGCAGATCGACCCAGATCTTCCATCCTGTCAGATAGATCAAATTGATTGAAATCAATCAAAATTGGCCACAAATCGATCGAATGGGGAATTTGATAGAATCGATTTCTGATTGATCGATCGATGGCTGAAATCGACCAGTGTATAGGCCCCTTTAGATAGATTTCCAATAGATTTAATTGTGAAATCTATTGGAATCTGTTCCTAGTGTGTGGCACACATCAGATAGATTCCTGTCAGATTCGACTTGACAGGCATCTGACAGAAATCTATCTGATGGTCAAATCTGCTGCAAATCTATAAGTGTATGGCCACCGTAAGGTAGAAAGAGGGACAGAGACATTTGGTTCCATAAAAGGGACTGTCTCTCTAACAGAAGGACAGTTGGGAGCTCTGCCTGCAGTCTTATGCGCTATTGTGTCTAGATACACCACCTGCACCCACTTACAAATCGTTTACCCTCTATGGTGACAAATCTCTCTGCAGGAGAATCATTTATTCTCTGTTGTCTGTGTAACGATTGTGTCGTTTTATTTGTGTGTATCTGCTGTCTGGAATTGTCCTCTAATCTGTGGCTTGTCCCTTCCTGTCTTGCAGCGCATGACACTGGCCTGGTCACCCTACAGGTTGCCTTCAACAACCAGATCATCTCCAACTCCGTGGTGTTTGAATACAAAGCGAGAGCGCTTCCGACACTGCCTTCCTCCCAGCATGACTGGCTCTCCCTGGACGGTAAGTCTGCAGATCTGCGCGTGTATGGTCATGTCTCTGGCAATCGGCTTGTCGGGCCTGAGAGGATCAGTGTTCCCTCAGACATTACGTATGGTCATGTCTCTAGCAATCGGCTTGTCAGGCCTGAGAGGATCAACTTTCCCTTATACATTACTCAGGAGTATGGTCATGTCTCTAGCAATCGGCTCGTCAGGCCTGAGAGGATCAGCTTTCCCTTAGACATTACTCAGGAGTATGGTCATGTCTCTAGCAATCGGCTCGTCAGGCCTGAGAGGATCAGCTTTCCCTTAGACATTACTCAGGAGTATGGTCATGTCTCTAGCAATCGGCTCGTCAGGCCTGAGAGGATCAATGTTCTCTCAGACATTACTCAGGAATATGGTCATTACTCAGGAGTATGATCATGTCTCTAGCAATCGGCTAGTCGGGCCTGAGAGGATCAGCTTTCCCCTCAGACCTGAGGGAAAGCTGATCCTCTCAGGCCTGACATTACTCAGGACAGATCTTGGCATGTATGATCAAGTCTCTAGCAATCGGCTCGTCAGGCCTGAGAGGATCAGTGTTCCCTCAGACATTACTCAGGAGTATGGTCATGTCTCTAGCAATCGGCTCGTCAGGCCTGAGAGGATCAGCTTTCCCTTAGACATTACTCAGGAGTATGGTCATGTCTCTAGCAATCGGCTCGTCAGGCCTGAGAGGATCAGCTTTCCCTTAGACATTACTCAGGAGTATGGTCATGTCTCTAGCAATCGGCTCGTCAGGCCTGAGAGGATCAATGTTCTCTCAGACATTACTCAGGAATATGGTCATTACTCAGGAGTATGATCATGTCTCTAGCAATCGGCTAGTCGGGCCTGAGAGGATCAGCTTTCCCCTCAGACCTGAGGGAAAGCTGATCCTCTCAGGCCTGACATTACTCAGGACAGATCTTGGCATGTATGATCAAGTCTCTAGCAATCGGCTCGTCAGGCCTGAGAGGATCAGTGTTCCCTCAGACATTACTCAGGAGTATGGTCATGTCTCTAGCAATCGGCTCGTCAGGCCTGAGAGGATCAGCGTTCCCTCAGACATTACACAGGAGTATGGTCATGTCTCTAGCAATCGGCTCATCAGGCCTGAGAGGATCAGTGTTCCCTCAGACATTACTCAGGAGTATGGTCATGTCTCTAGCAATCGGCTCGTCAGGCCTGAGAGGATCAGCGTTCCCTCAGACATTACTCAGGACAGATCTTGGCATGCATGATCATGTCTCTAACAATTGGCTTGTCAGGCCTGAGAGGATCAGCGTTCCCTCAGACTTTACTCAGGACAGATCTTGGCATGCATGATCATGTCTCTAGCAATCGGCTCGTCAGGCCTGAGAGGATCAGCTTTCCCTCAGACATTACTCAGGACAGATCTTGGCATGTATGATCATGTCTCTAGCAATCGGCTCGTCGGGCCTGAGAGGATCAGTGTTCCCTCAGACATTACTCAGGAGTATGGTCATGTCTCTAGCAATCGGCTCGTCAGGCCTGAGAGGATCAGTGTTCCCTCAGACATTACTCAGGACTACAGATGGCCAATCACATGCTGAGAATTCTCACTTGCATGCACATTTCACGCAGCTTGGATTTGGGCCAATCAGTTTGGCAAATCTCATTGGCCCAATGGCAAGGTTCTTACCAATCGGCATGCACAATTATTTGCATCTTGTTGACTCCCTCTGCTCAGGACTAGAGAAGGTCAGTAAGATTATTATTATTATTTTGTATTTATATAGCGTCGACATTTTACGCAGCGCTGTACAAAGTATGTTGTCTTGTCACTTAACTGTCCCTCAAAGGAGCTCACAATCTAATTCCTACCATAGTCAAATGTCTATGTATATAGTGTGTAGTGTATGTATTGTAGTCTAGGGCCAATTTAGGGGGAAGCCAATTAACTTATCTGTATGTTTAAGGGATGTGGGAGGAAACCGGAGTGCCCAGAGGAAACCCCCGCAGACACGGGGAGTACATACAAACTCCTTGCAGATGTGCCTTGGTTAGATTAGAATCGGGGACCCAGCGCTGCAAGGCAAGAGCGCTAACCACTACACCACCAAGATGCAGGATTGTGTAGATGCATTCAGCTTGAAAAATAAACCAATTAAATTCCACCAAGGTGAAATTCAATTGGTCCATTTTCAGGCTGGTTTCACACTAGTTTTTTGCGTTGGTATACGTTGCTCCTGCCGTATCCCAACCTAATGCAAAAATCTACAATCATGATATGACTGGTGGCAACCTATACAATCATACGCGACAGAGAGCGGTGACAGGGTCATATGCATAGAGCGGCCCCCGCTCAGTGATGTATTTCCTGCTGGCTAGGAAGTACATCACTGGGATTCCCGCTCTCCAACGTTTACACTTACTGCGTCGCCATAGACTTGCATTGCTGCATAATCCGTGCGGTAGGCATGGATCATGCACACGTTATGCGTAAAGATTACGATGGCCACACTTGTTTTAGGACCCTTGCCAGATTAGCCACCAGGCTGTGAGGGTCACCAGGGGGAGGCAAGAGAGAGGGTGTGACCATTGGGGGGCTCCATCAAAGTTTAGAGTTACACCCCTCAGGGGCGTAACAAGGTCCCACCGGGCCCCCCTGCAGAAATACTGAGAGGGGCCCGCTTGGGGCCGTTTTGGGGGGCTGGAGGGGTCGCAGCATGAGGGGAAAGCCATGCTGCACTTCAGCGGGGAGGGGGGCGGTCCCCCCCTCCCTCACCTCGGGCTCTCCCCTCTGCGCTCCCCTCCAGCGTTGAATAGTTTGTGTATGCAGGCGGCGGGCAGCGGCAGATACATACCTTCCGTGCGCTCCAGCGTGGACGTTCCTTATGTGCGCTCCAGCGTGGACGTTCCCCTCCCAGGGGGACAGCCGTGTCACATGGCTGTCCCCAGTAAAGCGCTGCCATAGATCGCAGCACTACAATGTAAATAGACGGCGGTCTAACAGTCTCCTAGCAGTGATCACCGCTGGGAGACTGATGTGCGTAGCGGAGCTCTGTCATTGAAGCGGAGATGCGCAGGCATCGGCGCGCACCATCTCCTGCAAATCAAGCCCCCAGGACTGCACGCCAACTGGCGTTAGGCGATCCTGGGGCTGCTGCCGCGTCCATGCCAATTGGCGTGGAGCGGTCTTTAAGTAGTTAAAAAAAACATACTTACCTAAGGAGAGGGAAGGCTCTGGGTCCTATAGTGCCTTCCTCTTCCTCTCCCGTCCCGTTATTCCTGCGCTGGCTCCGCGGTTAGCAGTCTCTGACCGATCTTTTGGAGACAGCTCTCTGCCGCTGCCCAAAGCCTCGGAAGTCATTGGGAGCCACAGTGCTCCCAAAGGTGCTCTGCACTGTGCATGCGCACTGCACTGAGCACGCGGTCTTGTGCGCTCATGCTTGCGCAGTACGGAGCCGCCCGTTTTCAGGAACAGTTTGGCTCTTGATAACTTTGGGAGATTAGATCCGAGGATCCAGCGCTAGAACGAGGGGACAAGGAGAGGAACGGGAAGGCTCATTAGGACCCAGGGCCTTTCCTTTCCTTGGGTAGGTATCTGTTTTTTTAATTTTAATATGGCTTCAGGTTCCCTTCAAGCACTGTATTCCGATGTTCTGTGTTTTACATGGTACTCCAGAACCCCTTGCACTGAAGTGAACTGATCCATCTTAGCATCCCATTAGGGTTACAGCACATAAGAGAGTGTAGCAGCTACAGTACACCTATGGGATGTTGTAGTGTGTCCTACTTATTAGTAGCTGCATTGGGTAACCTTGTCAGCAACTTTTTGGTTCCATATTAAAGCTACTGACTCTCTGGCGTGCCGTAGCCTTCAGGGCCTGTTCCCACTGCACGCATCTTCATGTCTTTGCTGAGCACACTAATTCTGCTCATCTCAGGTCATTTTCACTATCATATCACCTGAAGTGTTCTATTCCCACTAGAGTGGTCCGACTTACAGCAAAATCCGATCGCCTTGCATGCATGATTTCTGGTGCAATTGCATTATTTTTCAATTGCCCCAAAAATTGTACAGAAAAAGAAAGTTTGGTATTGCAGTGGGGAAAGGCCCTAAATGTCTGAATTCATGATCACTATAGCCCGACAGAGGTGATGATCTACTGTAACAATGAAGAAGGCACACAGAGGGCTATGGAGGCTGCTATATTGATTCCCTTATAAACAATACCAGTTGCCTGCTTATCCTCTCCCTCTGATACTTTTAGCCATAGACCCTGAACAAACATGCAGATCAGATGTGTCTGGCTGCATTAGCCGCATGCTTGTTTCAGGTGTGCGATTCAGACACTACTGCAGCCAAAGAGAACAGCAGGGCAGCCAGGTAACTGGTATTGTTCAAAAGGGAAATAAATAGGGTAGCCTCCATATCCCTCTCACTTCAGTTGTCCTTTAAAGGGATACTGTAGGGGGGTTGGGGGAAAAGGAGTTGAACTTACCCGGGGCTTCTAATGGTCCCCCGCAGACATCCTGTGCCCGCGCAGCCACTCACCGATGCTCCGGCCCCGCCTCCGGTTCACTTCTGGAATTTCAGACTTTAAAGTCAGAAAACCACTGCGCCTGCGTTGCCATGTCCTCGATCACGCTGATGTCATCAAGAGTGCACAGCGCAGGCCCAGTATGGTCTATGTCTGCGCAGTACACTCCTGGTGACATCAGCGGGAGTGAGGACATGGCAACGCAGGCGCAGTGGTTTTCTGACTTTAAAGTCAGAAATTCCAGAAGTGAACTGGAGGCGGGGCCAGAGCATTGGGGAGTGGCTGTGCAGGCACAGGATGTCTGCGGGGGACCATTAGAAGCTAGAGATGGGAAGTTCGGATCTTTTTAATGATCCGGATGATTCGAATCGGATCATTGAAGAGATCCGGATCTTTGATCCGAATCTCGGATCATTTTACTACCGGAAGCATTCGGGGGTGAAATGAACAGCAGGACAGGTCTGTGGACAGGAGAAGGGGAGGGGGGTGGACACACAGAGAAGGGGAGAAGATGGACAGAGGGCAGGGAGTGGTCAGAGAAGGGAGGAGGGACGAGCAGAGAGCAGAAATGTTTGCACGTAATACCCACATGCTGAAGTCATATGCTTTACATATATTTCACCTATATGCTCATCTGTACACTTTGAAAGAAAAGGTCGCACAGTGAAAGAAAGCCTTCCCAGAAGATAAGTGCAGCTGTTTAGTGCCGAGTGCAGGAGGATTATATTGCCTTTCAATCACACTGTCTGCAAAGTTACTGAGCTGTGCTGAGCCAAAAGCTTCCAATGTGTTCACTGTGCAGCACTACGGAACAGACAGCCTATAATGAGCAGCACATTGCAGCCAGTATGTGTGCTCTACACATATCTGGCAGTGGCACCCATGTCCCCTCTCTCTCATCTACCTGTCTCCCTGCAAGGCTGGCTCCTCTCCAACTCAGCAATCCCTGCTTCCAGGACCCCGCTGCCCGCTGAGAGGGGGCGTGTCGCTCCTGGCCCCGCCCCTTTTGCGATCCGAATCGTTCATTTTGATGATTCGGATGATCGACTCATAAAATAGATTCGGATCAAAGATCCGAATCGTTCATGATCCGGACAACACTATTAGAAGCCCCAGGTAAGTTCAGCTCATTTTCCCCCGACCCCCCTACAGTATCCCTTTAAGTAAAGATCAGCACATACACAACATGTTTTGGGGACCCCCTGCCCTTTCTCACGTAGCTTCTTTCCGTTTATTTCTGTAGAGTATTGTTGTTTATTGTATTATATTATATATTGTATTGTATTGTTTAGAGTATTATTGTCCTTTTTGTTTCTGTAAGCGAATTTTGTTCTTGCATACCTATTCCTGACACTACACTAAAACGTGTAGAAATTGTTGTATGGGGCATTGAGGTCAGGTAAAATAAGCTTCATCATTTTTATCTTCATGGTTTGATCACATACATCTATCCTTAAAGGATACCTTAGCCCTAATTTAAATTAAAAAAATGATGCCCCGTGTGTTTGAGTATAGGGGGGGGGGGATGTGCGCATAGACTTGCCGCACCTACTGCAGCCCGGCGTCTTCTACGGTTTGCCTGCTGTTCCTCCCGTTCCTCATTTCCTGTTTAGCACGGTCGGCGGCCTTTGACCTGGACATACTGTGCTGTGCATGCGCAGTATGTCCTTTTGGGCTTCCGGTGACGGCACTCACTGGTGGAGCATGCCTGCTGGGTACGTCCTCACGCTGGCGAGCACGCGCTCCTCTGGGGAGGGCCGTCACAAGAAGCCCAATAGGATATACTGCCCATGTGCAGCTCAGTATGTCCGATGACCCAGAAATGAGGAACAGGAGGCACAGCGGGTGAACCCTAAAAGATACCGCCTATGCGCACCTCCTAACACACACACAGGGCATCATTTTTTAAATTTAAATTAGGGTTAAGGTATCCTTTAATGATCAAAGAACAACTTTTTAACTCCCCTGACCTTTTATTTTTTGTCTATGCCTTTAAAGGGACCTTGAGCAGTCATTCAAAATGAAATTGTGACTTACCTGGGGCTTCCTCCAGCCCACCGTAGGCAAAAAGGTCCTCTGGCATCCTCCTAGCTCCTCTCCATGTCCCGTCTGGTGGCTCCATTATTGCACGACTTCGGCCTGAAGTCGTCAGGGCTGCTTCCCGCTTTGCTGAAACCTGGCATCACGCCAGCCGGTGACGCGTCATCACGCCAGCCGGTGACGCGTCATCATGCCAGCCGGCGTGAGTGTCCTGCGCACGTGCGGTTCTCTAATACTGAAACGCGCGTGCGTAGGACTCTCACGCCGGCCGGCTGGCATGATGCCACGTATCAGCAAAGCGGGAAACTAGTGATGGTAATTCCGGCTCTTCTCAGAGAATCGGCTCTTCTGAATCGGCTCTCATTAAAGAGCCGGCTCTTACGGCTCTCAATCGGCTCTTCATTAAATATCACTAGACACCACTCAGAATCGGAGTAAAAGCCCCGCCCCGTCTCCATGACAACTCCAGACTGCTTCTCTGACTGGTGCAATCCCTCCTGCTACTGCTCTGCTCCACCCCATACACTCCTACAAGCTGCAAGAGGAGGACTACATCTCCCAGCATACCTCAGCGCCCTTTATTACAGACCAAAGCAGGGCTGTGTGGGGCGGCTGAGGCATCGGCTCTTTGAAAACTGAGAACCGGCTCTTGTCGTTCGCAGCAAAGAGCCGGCTCATAGAGCCGTCTCGTTCGCGAACGACCCATCACTACGGGAAACAGCCCTGACGACTTCAGGCCGAAGTCGCGCAATAACTGAGCCGCCAGCCGGGACCGGGAGAGAAGCCAGGAGGATGCCGGGGGACCTCACGGCCTATGGTGGGGTAAATCACAGTTTCATTTTTAATGACTGCTCGGGGTCCCTTTAAATCCTCATGGACGCAGAGCTGGAACATTTGCTTTGTGAACGTCTGCTCTTCCGGTGAGCCTGCAATGAATCATCCAGCCTGTAACTGCTTATGTTGTAACAGTACAAAGTTATCAATCAGGATTCAGGCTCAGTACGGCAGGAGAGGCGCATCTGCTGGAGGGAACACTGCGAGACTCTTCTGCGGACCGTGTATAAGCCCGCTCAGGGGTTCTGGAGGGATTTTCTGAACCAGCGTTTTCCATGATGCGAGTGACATGTACTTTCTGATAGAAAATCCAGGTTACTATTCACACAGGCCCATAGGCAATTAACTTTTTCACCTGAGTTATCTCCTAATAATATAATTTTCATCTTTTCTTTAAACTAACTTTTCAACATTTATTTTGAGTATTTTGGCACATGATCATGGGGTCGCGTTGCAAGTGTTGCAGGCCTCACACACGCACTTCCTCCTTCAAGCCGGAAGGAAGAAGTGCGCCGTGTGTGAAGCTTGCAACGTGACCAATAGGACGCGTGGAAGTTATTTGGAACGCAGAGAGGGGGGCGGAATTATGGGTAACTAACCCCTACTCGTCCAGTCGCTCAGCTGCAGCAATTAAGACTAATTTAAGTCACGAATTCGAGGGCTTTGGCACTTGTGAGCCCATCACTAATCATAGCAAGTGTGACCACCACGATCTCCACCAATCACTTCTCATGGCAAGTGTGACCACCACGATCTCCACCAATCACAGCTCAGCTTGCCTGAGTCCCTCCACTCATAACAACTGTGACTGAATTAACTCCTCCTATGTTGGGAGGGGCCTGTGTCAGAGAAAGGTTGGGAGAGGACATGGGGCCACTCACAGCTCTGGGCCTCCCTGCGACTGCTCAGGCTGCTCCCGCTGTAAGGCTTGGTTCACTCTGGCACGGATGGTAAACTTATCCAAGTAAAAACTGATCCGTTCCTTTAGCGCGGTCAATGCGGATTGTGCGGAAGGGAGCCGTTCTAACAGTCCAATGTGAACGGATCCACAGGTTAACATTGGATCCGTTAGCATCTGTTCAGAGTCGTTCCATTTCAATCCGCTAATGGCCGTTTTGGTCAGTTTTTTTAGGGCCAGTGTGAACAGGGCTTAAATCTCTAACACTCCCCCCCCCCCTGCATGGGTAAACCCTTTGACCCTAGTTACTTGCCTCATCCATTTCCAGCACCTCCCTTTGTAGGCCCGCTGAGCTGCAGACCGGTACCTGGTGCCGCTCACTCTGAGCAGCCTGATTCGGAGGCCCGCCGCTCGCGCTGCCCCGCTCTATATCTTTGTGACTAATGTCACCTCCGTGTTCATATTTCCTCATCCGTCCCGCAGATGAATACTGATTTCACGTTGTAAATGAAGTTGGTGAATTCTTTCTTTATTGCTGTAATCTCGTTTTCTCTTCCTGAAAGTGATTCATGTCTTTGATTTTTTTCCATTGTCGAGACACATTTATTCTGTTAATGGACACATCTATTCTTCAAGCAGTGCTTCTCTAGTTGTCGCTGTGTTTTCGTAGAGTTATGGTGTCCTCCTGCGCTTTACAGCGAGCAATCCTCCCTCCGCCCGAGTGTTATTCCACCAGCTTATCTCTTCTCCAGGTGCGAAACGGACATCTGTCTGTTCTGGAGATATCATATGTACGAACATCAACTGGGCTGGTTTAAAGTGTACCAGAGCTGTAAAATGACAAAGATTTTATACATACCTGGGGCTTCCTCCAGCCCCATCAGCTCTGATTGCTCCCATGCCACCATCTTTCGCTGCCCGCAGCTTAGGGTACCGGGTCTCCGCATTTCCGTCAGTCGGAGCTAGTCTGGCGTAAGAGAAGTGCGCCCTCTACGTATCTCTCCAGCAGCTGGCGGAGAGATACGCAAAGAGCGCACTTCTCCTGCGTAGTTGACCGCAACTGACGTCAGTAGCAAGTCTTGGTTCACGAAGCTGCGGGCAGCGGAGGACAGCGGCGTGGGAGAGATGCAGGCGGATGGGAGGGAGCTGCCTGTCACATGCTGAGAAATTGTAAGAATCCCAGACTGGAGTGCAGATAATTCACTATGTAATAAAAACTTGTAGTATACTGTATCATGATCTCTCTCTCTCTCTCTCTCTCTCTCTCTCTCTCTCTCTCTCTCTCTCTCTCTCTCTCTCTCTCTCTCTCTCTCTATATATATATATATATATATATATATCTGCCCCCCTCTCCGCCGTGATCCTGGCTTTTAATCGCCAGTTTTAGGCAGTGTTTACAAACAAAAAACATGGCCGCTAACCAGGAAGTGATGTTTGTACATCTTTTTCTGGTTAGCAGCCATGTTTTTTGTTTGTAAACACTGCCTAAAACTGGCGATTAAAAGCCAGGATCACGGCGGAGAGCTGCGGAAATGGCAAAGAGTGACTTGATTGGTATCTTTTTTTATTGTACAAATCGGACAGTACAGATTCTCTTTTCTCTTGCATGAAAAATTAGTTTGTTGTTCCAGGGAGAATAATATGCAAATTAGTAGCGCTGCTAAGTGTCAGGTGGAATTCCCCTCAGTATCGGGAGGAAGTTCCTCCTCTCCGACCTTTCAGCTCTGCATATTGGTCCGGTAAAGCGGATCAGTGAATAATGGCGCACAGCGCCTATGCATAAAAATGACGCCGCATTAAAAAGATACGCTTATCGCTATTTATCGTTAGTACTGCATAATAATGGCGCACAGGGAAAAAAGAAGAAAAACGGCACACACTAACGTTATTTACCAATAGTGGCACACACTAACGTTATTTAGCAATAGCACCCTACATAAGCCAGATTGCAGACGTGATTTAACTGCAAAACGGTGAATGGATTTAATGTAACACTGTCAAGGTTAGGGTTAGGCACCACTGGGGGGGGGGGTCTTAGGGTTAGGCACCACCAAGGGGGTCTTAGGGTTAGGCACCACCAGGGGGGTCTTAGGGTTAGGCACCACCAGGGGGTACTTAGGGTTAGGCACCACCAGGGGGTACTTAGGGTTAGGCACCACCAGGGGGTACTTAGGGTTAGGCACCACCAGGGGGTACTTAGGGTTAGGCACCAACCGGGGGGTCTTAGGGTTAGGCACCACCAGGGGGGTCTTAGGGTTAGGCACCACCAAGGGGGTCTTAGGATTAGGCACTACCAGGGGGGGTTTAGGGGTTAGGGATAGGTACAGAGAGGGTTCTGTTTGTTAACGTTAAATAACAATAAGGCTTTAACGTTAAATAACAATAAGGCTTTAACGTTAAATAGCGATAAGCGGCAAATGGATTAGCGGCAACACCGTGCGCCATTATCCGCAGGCGCCATTTTCAAATGGATCCCCGGTAAAGTGTACCTGTACAGAGTATATGGAGTGAGTCTCAGGCTTCAGGTCAAAACTGTGCTCGCCTCATACTCCCATCAAACATCCCTCACTCCCCCCTAAGTACCCCCCCCCCAAATTTCCTCCAACTTTTTTGTGCTGCCCGGGGTTCCTGCAGAGTTTTCGTCAGAGAGTAGACCTCTCTTCCATGTGTAACATCCATGTACAGCAGCTCCTCTCTTAGATGTACAGCTCTGCTAAGCAGTAGCTCTCCTCTTCCATATGTTGCTTTCCATTTACAACATCACAATTCCATTTGCAGCCAAATCATTTCCATGCCCAGGTGCCCCCCTGAGCCATAGCTTCCCTAGGCCATGACTTTTGTGGCCTTTGCAGAAGGAGGCCAGGCCAAACAAGCTTCAGTATCCTCTGAAGGAGTGGTGACATAAAACAAGTGTATGGCAAACATCTGAGAATGGTGTAGCGATGTGGACATGTACAGAGAGAGGTCCTCACCCCTGCTCTATAGGCGATTAGCTTCATGTACAGCAGAGACATTAGACAGGAGCGAGGTCATTTTATATATATCGCGTCGTATCACAAGTTGTGAGCAGCCGAGATCAGAGCACAGGACAGCTGCAATGCAGAGGCCCTTCAGGGAGGATGTAATAATTATAACAGCAATGACTAGTGTAAGTTGCTGGCCGGTGTACACAGCCTGATTGCAGCAAGCTGATAGCGAACTAGACTGAGAGGCATCTTCCCTTTCCTGAAATCCCTGAAGGGCTGCAGCTTCATCTACACAGACTAATGCTGAGAATAAACCTAAAGAACGACCCCGGCAAGAGTTTCCTAAACCCTGAAATGACCAATCCGTGCAACCTACTTTACATTCTACCAATCTGCTCCTCTTCCTGTGACAACGGAGACTTTCACTTCATTTCTATGTTGTTTTTGTCCCTTGGACTCCTGAGTACCTGTGCACTGATTTTCATGCACTCTTTTTTTGTTTAAAGAGGAACCCCAGCCTAAACAAACATACTGTCATTAAGTTACATTAGTTATGTTAATTAAAATAGATAGGTAATATAATCTCTTACCCACACTGTTTTAAAAGAACAGGCAAATGTTTGATTTCATGAGGGTAGCCATCTTTTTGGTTGAAAGGAGGTGACAGGTAGTATGAGACACAGTTCCAACTGTCCTGTGCCCTTTTTTTTTCTTTGATGGGTGGAGCTTAGATAAAAATGCAGCTAAAAATGATGCTTTGGTAAGAAAAACAAAGTTCTGATGCTGTGAAACTGTTAAAGAAAGACCAAGCCTTTTCAGTTCTGCTGAGTAGATTTTTAGTCCGGAGGTTCACTTTAAAGTGAAAATAAACTTATGAGATGATGAATTCTATGTGTAGTACAGATGATAAATACAACATTAGTATCATGGAAATGAGTCTCATATTTTTAGTTTCAGTTTAATGGCCTAATCTTGTAACATTATATCAGTCCATGAGGTTTTGTTCACATCTAAAATCGAAATCACCGACCCCAGTTTTGTGTGCATTTTCTTTCCCCTCCTGGCGCTCCACTGCGCACTACTATTTTGTACAAAGCACTTTTGTAAGTGTTTTTGCAGAGCGATTCCATTTATTCACTTCCTGGCGTCATAAAAGCGCAAACACAATCGCCAGATGAAGCTACTTGTGAACGTTTTGGACTTTTCCTATACCTTCCATTGTAGCAAAATCACCCTGAAAATGGTACATGCATCGCTTTACTGAGCGGAAAGCGGATGAAATGTGCTGATATGAACTGTCCCATAAGGAATCATCGCACAAGCGCTTTTAAGGCGATTTTCAAAATCGCTGGTGCTAAAAAAAACCTAAAACACCTTAGGTATGAACAAGCCCTCACAGTTGCTGTTTTGAAATCCCCACTCTGTCTTGTTAAGATGAAAAAGAAGTAATGACCCTTTGAACTTTACTGCAATTAAGCTTCATTGGACACCTTGGGCTTGATCCACTAAACCGTGATGACTCATATCACGGTCGTTTTTACGCACGCATTTTCACGTTTGCGCGCGATGGCGAATTTGTGCAAAAAATTCACGCAAAATGCACAATTGTGCGTGCAAATTGGCAATCCCGCGAAACGGCCGTGATATGAGTTATCGCAGTTTAGTGCAGGGGTCCCCAAACGTTTTGGGTCGAGGGCCGGGTCAACATACTTCAGACTGCTGGGGGGCCGGAGTATGCATAACATGATGCAGAAGTCTTTGCGGGCCAGACAGTGAAGGATACCCAGGTGACAACCTGCAGTCCAATTGGACAGCAGTGTCACCTGATGTGGAATGTGATTGGAAACCAGCAAATTACTGCTTTCTGGCTTCATTCTACTGTATATGCGGACCACCAATATTTAACCTATTTTGGTTCCTGGACGTAGTTTCTACGTCCAGGAACCATGCGCGCTACCGCGCGCCCCCGCGGCCGATCGCGCACTCCCGGACGCGGATTCGGTAGCCACGGAATCAATGTATCGGGCTATGGTGCCCGATCACTGATTCCTCTCCCCCGCTGAAAAAGCGACAGCTTCTCTCGGAAGCTGTGCTTTTTCTGGCTGTTCCCTCCCCGATGCGTCACTCTAAGCGTGGGCTACGCTTAGAGTGACGTCATGTAAACAAACTCATGGCCGCCATCTTGTGGCCAAAAAGTAATACTACACCTGTAAGAAAAAAAAAATGAACACACATTTACATTATAAATCTATTGTTTACCTCCCACCCTCCCAAAACTACCCAAATAAAATGTTTACTATAAAAAAAAAACCATTAAAATAAAAAAAAACCATGTAAATATTTACCTAAGGGTCTAAACTTTTTAAATATCAATGTAAAGATGAAATATTTCTATATTTTTTTTATTTTAAACTTGTAAATAGTGATAGATGCAAAATGGAAAAAATGCACCTTTATTTCCAAATAAAATATTGTCGCCATACATTGTGATAGGGACATAATTTTAATGGTGTAATAACCGGGACATATGGGCAAATACAATACGTGAGTTTTAATTATGGAGGCATGTATTATTTTAAAACTATAATGGCTGAAAACGGAGAAATAATGAATTTTTCCATTTTTTTCTTATTCTTCTTGTTAAAATGCATTTACAGTAAAGTGGCTCTTAGCAAAATGTACCCCCCAAAGAAAGCCTAATTGGTGGCGGAAAAAACAAGATATAGATCAGTGCATTGTGATAAGTAGTGATAAAGTTATAGGCTAATGAATGGGAGGTGAACATTTCTCACGTGAAAATGACGGAACGTGAATGGGTTAAAGATGTAGCTGACCGCATCTATAATACATTTTGTGTGTGGGGGGGCCTGTAAAAGAACCTCAGGGGGCCACATTCGGCCCACGGGCCTTAGTTTGAGGACCACTGGTTTAGTGAATCAAGCCACTTATCTCACTGTTTCTCAGCTGGTTTAGCCATTATTTACTTCTCATGAAACCCGGCTGAATTCGACAAGCTGTCCACAAACTCCTCAAGTTTATTTTAATGCTTGCTGTACTGAAAACCAGAAAGGGACTCCAGAGAATTTCATACTAGGGATAGTTTTATACCTACCTGTGTTTATCTCATCATGTCACTTAAAGAAAATCTGTAACGAAACAAAACACCCACAGGAAGATACTAGCCTTGGGAGGGTGAAGCCTCTGGATCCAGGTCCTCCTCACCCTCCGGGATCCAGCTCTGGCAGCCCCAGCAAGGTAAATATTTACTTACCACGATCCTGTGCAGGCGCAGTATCGGTTTTCCGATCGGGGTCGGGCGGAAATAGCCAGGCCCGATCAGGTCCACTCTACAGCTGGCAGACCCGATCGGACTCGGCTATTTCCAACATCTTTGCCGGCTGTAGTTTGGAGGGAGATAGCGCAGGATCCTTGAGGTCCCTTTCACACTGGCGCGGTGCGTTGCGTCACATTGACGCACTGCTACCGCAGCCTAATGAAAGTCTTTGTGGAAGTTCATACTTCCTAAGTTCACGAATTAACGATAGGCCATACATACATTACTACGAGGCCCGGAAGTCATGTTAGTGTATGGCGACGCAGGGTTTACGATTCCGTGCACTTCCTCATAACCGAATCAGGAAGCGACCACAAGCACCCGTCACTTCCTGCTTGGCCAAAATGCCAGACAGGGAATACCGTTTACTAACGCGGTGTTTCCTGAAGGTCTATTTTTGGCGGCGCGATGCGGTGGGCTCGACGCATCGCAAACGCCAATATACAGTATGAAACCAGCCTGAGGCTTAGGAGGATGGGGGAAGCCTCATTATGATCCAGAGGCCTCCCCCTCCCAAGGTAAGTATCCCCAGGGGGTGTTTTTTTTTTTTTTGTCTCTTTAAAGAGAACCCGAGGTGGTTTTTGGGGGGCGGGGCAGATGGGACACATAGGAATGTTATCTGTCTCATGCCTCTGTGTCCTCACACCGCCGATCTCTGCCCACACACCGCCGCGCTATAGCCCCCCGAGATTGGCAACATTATTTGTCACCATCTCGGAGGTAAACACAGGGGAGAGGGATTTCCTGTTCAAAAAAGCCCAACAGGTGCGTTCCTGCAGGGTTTCCAGAGCGGCCATTGGGCAGCTCTCTCTCCCTGGCCACGCCCCCTGCTGATCCCCCACCTCCCTGAATAAGTCTCTCATTCCAGCGTCGTAACCAAGAGGTCACAAAAGTGAAAGTGGGCCAGTGTGACCCACAGGAGCAGCTGAGAGTGGCGGTTTTTGTGGCTACCTGATCCACTCAACCCCTGAATCAGGTAGCCTACTTTTTTTTTTATGAGCCCACCTCGGGCTCTCTTTAAGGTACGCTTTAAAGGGAACATATGTAATATCCACCAAGACTATCTTGCAATTCAGTTCCGTAGAAGAAGAAGCATTCTCAACAAGCAGAAACTTGTAGGCAATGAATTGTATTCCTAGAAAGAAAGATGTACTTTTTCGCTCAGCATATTAATGTGATTTAGTACTTGGGTGTGCGCCATGCTGAGTTATGTCAAGTGACAGATTCACTTCAAAACCACATATTATTTTATCATTTATTTTAATTCTAAAGTGCATCGAAGAACTCTACATGACCGGGATATCCAGACACAGAAATCTGGCCACTGCGACCTAGCGGGCCCTCAAACCATTACACATACAATTTCCAAATAGGGCTTTACATGGAGCAGAATGCGGGAGTTTTACTTCTTCACAAATTTATTCTGGTTTCATAAAACAACAAAAAACATCTGTAAAGCGCTTTTCTCCCTTAGGATGCAGAATCAGCTTTATATGCCAAGTGCGTCATACCCCGCATCCAGTATTGTTTGTGGTACACATGGCAATTGGCAAAATAGAAATTTAGCGTAGATAGTGCAAATAACAATAACATAGTACAGATGACAACCACATTGTGCAAGCGCCATAACATAACATGTGGTACAGTGCAACAGAGTCAAACATACAGACGTATTCATACGCTGGGGCAACAGGGAAGCTGAAGTAGACTGGAAGATATCATCAGGGAGAGGACCTGAGCTGAGGAGGAGGAATGCTTGGAGGGAGAAGGTGTTGCCTGGAGGTCAAAGCACATAAGCTTGTCTCCGACCAGTAATTGGTTGATTGGTAAATTGTAGTACAGAGAAAGAATTCTACAAGTCCGCACATGCCAGGCTAAATGGGTGGCTTTTCAGTCTGGATTTGAATAGCTCCAGGGATGGATTGACTTTACTGGGTGTTGTAGGTAGTTCCAAAATGTAGGTATGTAGCTGCTTATTGCGTCTGGATCCATGGAATTTTTTGGATAAGGGGCTTGATGGTTCCTTCTTTTAGAGAGGTAGGAACCCTACCTGCTTGCCAGGGCCAGATTTACCATAAGGCACTGTAGGCATGTGCCTATAGGCACCTGATGATGGAAAGGCGGCTTACTCCCTTCCTCAAGGGCCTCCCTTCTTCCCTATGCAGAATACAGATGACAGTCTGTAAATAAGAGGTTATTCACCCAGCTCTCAGTATTACACTGACCACATCTCCCTTCAATCAGGGGCACCACTAGCTACTAAATACTGAGGTTCCTCTAGCTACCTGATATTTGGGGACACCTCTAACTACTGATTATTGAGGGTACTTATGGCTACTTAATGTGGAGGGACACCTGCTTTGTGAAATATTAGTGTTTTTGATTACAAGCATGCTTCAGGAACAACTTATTCACGCAAGCCAACAGTCCACTGTTTTTAAAAAAGGGTTTTAACATCCAAAAATAATAATAAATTGCCAATATAAAGGTGAACTCATTTTTTTTTTCTAAAATAGGTCCCTATATGTCCCCCAATATTCTGTTCTTTTTACCTGGTCTTGGAGCCTTTGTATAAAAAACTGTGCAGTGCCAGCAGGATTGTAAGAAGTTTGTTTTTTTTAGCTAAGGTATGAAGCTTATCTAAGCATGCAAATAACAGAAAGCTTCCGACAGGAAAAGGACAGTGACTAGAAAAAGGTAATTGAATCCCCCCTAAACCCTTTAAATAGTTTACACCAGGGGTGTCAAACTCAACCACGCAAGGGACCAAAATCTAAAACATAGTATCAAGGTGCGTACACATCTTGATCGCAGTGGTGTAGCTAAGTAGCTGTGGGCCCCGATGCAAGTTTTACAATAGGGCCCCCCAAGCACTCTATACATAACAATTGATACGGCGCACCAAAACCTGCCAATGGCAACTACAGTGTCAGAGGTGCAAGAGGGGGATGGGGAACAGTTTGTTAATGATTACCACTATATAGAAGTGATTATTATGAGCACAGGACCAATAGAGAGCTAATACTGCAGTTGAGGGAGGTCCCTTCGGGGCCCTGATGCGGTCGCTACCTCTGCAGCCCCTGCTTGGGCGACATCTCTTGGCCGGCCAGTGCAAATGATTGATTGCAAGGTGGGTGTTGCGGGCTGCCGTACACACGCTTGATTGTCGACTGAGGCAGTCATTCTGCCGCTGTGCTGGCGCAGAAGTCCAACAGTGACACGGCAGCCCATCAGCCGAACTGGCACTTCTGTTGCAACGCGAAACGGTAACTGTGCTAGGCACCGTTGCCTTGCATTGTCGTTGTGTTACTCTGCAGTAAAACAAGATAAAGTAACGCACACTTGCAAGGCAAGTATAAAAGGGGCTATAAATCCCCCCATGCAAAATTTCCAGGAAAGTTCATCATTGCCTGAGCAAATATTTCACCTTTATTTACAGTGTAACCATCACTGCTTTTTCAGTCTCCATTATTTCTCTTCAAAGCGGTGCATTTGCAGACTATGTAATTTTAATGGGATCTGTCATGAAAAATGCAAGGTGTTATTTAATTACTAAATGCTGTCGCTGACGCGCCTCTGGAAGATGTAATGTTATGTGAACTTCTCTATACAGAATTATCGCAGGCTTTAATCATTTACAGCTAACTTGTCCACAGAGGCCACTAAGAGGAAGCATAACTCTCAGCTCTGCTGTGTATTTATCCTCTGTCAGTCCAGGGAAAGTACTCATTCCCCATGTAAGAAGCCACGTTTCTGGTGCTAGAAACTAAAGGCAGGCTGAGCATTGCCCACATCACTTTAAAGTCTGATAAAACGGATATCACATTCAATAAGTGTTTTTCTACTTTTTATTAGTCATACACTTATCCTAATTGCTTTTGTGCACAAGTTACATGGTCTGTCTACAATTCCCGAAGTACAGTTTATCTGCTCTGAAAGATGCCATTGCATTTTAGTGCATAGCTGCTGTATTTATATATAAAAATCTATCTAGAGATCACTTCTCAGCTCTCCGTTTTTACAGTGCAGAGAGAGCTCCTTTTCAGCACAGCTAGGAATGTATACTAATTGTAGCAGACAAAGGAATGTAAACAAAAGATAATGTTATCACCTCTTGGGATGTGGCAGAAAGCTTTCCATTGAAGAAGAAAGTGCATCCTTTACATAAGCACCTCTGCATTGTTAGGTCATTCTACGTCACTGTTGGACTGGTTTACTTTCAAACAAGGGGCCTCTGGAGGGAGGAAAAGGCTTCCAAGATCCTTCTCCTGGCCACTGAACCAGCTCTGGGTCCCTCGTACTGGAAAGGCTGTTGTCTTTGAAGTAGGATTTGAGCCTTTGACCAGGTTTGAATCCTGGCTCAAGCCAGTACGCAAAAACAGTAAGGAGTCTTTGGGCAAGGCTCCCTAATGATCCTGGCTGCCCGTGGAGTGCGCCCTAAATGGCTGCAGCCCTGAGTCTGCCAGGAGAAAAGCAAGATGTCAACTCAGCACGAGTCAATATGTTTTCTCTGGCCAAGCGCATCCGGACTGGGCATGTGCAAGTAAGGTCTGAGCATGTCCAAACCCTATGTCTGCTTCTATGAAAGCAGGAAGTAGACACACTGCAGATTTATTGCAGGGTTTGTATCAGCTGTTACAAAGACATGTTTTCTTAAAAAGATTATTATGCTGTTGCTTACCTCTTAGAGCAAAGAGGAAGTTCTGAGTTCAAGTCCAGAATTATCCACTCCTCCCATCGCTCCACCAGGGCGGCTCCCCTCCGTGAATCCCTCCACTGGCTTCCTATCCACTCCAAAATCAGATTCAAGATATTGTGTCTGAACTACAAATCTGTCCACAAAACCTGTCCAACCTACATTTCCGATCTTACTCAGAGATACACACCAAGCCGCTCACTCCGCTCCTCCAATGAACTTCGCCTGACCGCCCCCCGCATCATCCAGTCCCATGCACGCCTTCAGGACTTCTCAAGAGCCACTCCAACACTATGAAACTCCCTACCTCCACCCATTAGGGCAGCCCTCTCCTTCAACACCTTTAAGAAAGCCCTCAAAACTCACCTTTTCACTCTGGCCTACCCCCCCCTCCCCCCACCTCACAAGTGCTCTAAACCCACAGCTGAACTCTGGTCCCCTACCTTTCGTGTCCTTACTTCTCCCTCTAGATTGTAAGCCTTTGGGCAGGGTCCTCCTCCTTTTGTGTCCTACCTGATCATGCACCTCCATTACTGTGAACCCATGCTATGTATCTGAGTGAACCTAACTTGCCTAATCTCCATGCTCCCCTCCAGTGACTGACTAAGCATTACCTTGTACTCTTAGGCTGGTTTCACACCAGGACGTTGCGTTTTAGGGGACGTTATGGTCGCATAACGTGCCCCTAACGCAACGCCTGGTGCTCTCTGGTGTGGACGTCGGAGTGAGCCGCGTTGTGCAGCTCACTCTGGCGTCCGTGACACCGTGATGCGCACTCTTGGACGCATGCGGCATCACGTGGTCCCGCCCGGCCAATCGCTGCACAGAGCGGCCGCTCCAGGAAGTAAACACTGCACGTCACTGAGTGCAGTGAATATTAATTAGCCATGTGCCTGGCCGCTCTCCGCTCCTCCCCAACATTACTGAGCATGTGCAAGCAGTCTAACGCTGCTTAGCCGCTTATAAAGTACTGCATGCAGTACGTTGTCTTATGGCGCAGCGTTACTAAGTAACGCAACGTGGGCATTGTGAACAGCCCATTGATTTTTCATTGCTGTGCGGTGGGGTGCGTTACAGGCTGCTCTAACGTGCGCCTGTAACGTCCCACTGTGAAACCAGCCTTACTGTGCTGTGTGATCTGGTCTTTCTTGTATTCCTGTATTGTCATATTGCTGTATGTCACCCCTACATATTGTCTGTAACCTAAACTAATGTCCAGCGCTGCGTAATATGTTGGTGCTTTATAAATACAATAAATAAATAATAAATAAGTCCGCTTCAAGGTGCAGCCAGCCATTCGATCTGTATTTCTATGTATATTACGGCCACTATTTAAATCAGCTTTACAATTTCCTTTATAGATTAATTTCCCCTAAGGTGGATCTTTAGATATTTGAATCCCCAATTAATGGCCAAATCAAATAGCGTTTAACCAGATAGAAGTCCTGCTCCTCCTAGTCCTGTCCGCACTCTGATCAATGTCTGTCTGCTTCACTAACTTAATGGGACATTGTGCCCAGTGTAGCCTTCCCATAGTCATTTGCTCTTCTGCAGTTCAAGGTAAAGGGAGAACTATTTATAACAATAACATCGCGGACGCAGTGCCAGAACTCTCATTTTACAGATATAACAAAGGACACAAAGGCAGTTGCGGCCCCAGCTTTACATTTTTGGGATAGCACAAAGGGGCACGATGGTTGGCTGGTGGGGCCCCTTAGGCTCATAAAAACCAATATTTATATGGCAAGCTTTAGATATTTTTTGTCTAACTCAGGTGATAAAATTAAGGCTAACTAGTTCTACAAGGATAGGAACCAAATGTAAATATCACAAACAGAGACTTTTGAGCAGAGCAGATCCAAATGATGGTGCTATTATTGAAGAAAAGTTACCTACAGACAGGAATGCATGGATTCACTCGTAATTTCAATTACAAGTCGAAGTTATGGACGTGTGAGAGGGAAGGGGGGTTAACTTACCCAACCCAGAAGTTCCGAGTTGAAGGAAGAAGAATGGATTGACTGGAACGTGAGTGGACCGCATCAGCTACAGGCAGCAATTTGCGTAAGTTAACCCAACCTCTCCCGCAGCCCGTAACTTTGACTCGTCATTAAAATCATGAGTGACTATGAGCATCCCTGCCTACAGATGCACTTGGCTAGTTTGCTGGCATGCTTTAAAGGATACCCGAAGTGACATGTGACGTGATGAGATAGACATGGTTATGTACAGTGCCTAGCACACAAATAACTATGCTGTGTTCCTTTTTTTCTTCTTCTTGTCTGAAATAGTTAAATATCAGGTATGTAAGTAGCTGACTCAGTCCTGACTCAGACAGGAAGTGACTACAGTGTGACCCTCACTGATAAGAAATTCCCATTTTTATCTCTTTCCTGCTTTCAGAACCCATTTTCTGCTAGGAAAGTGTTTTATAGTTGGAATTTCTTATCAGTGAGGGTCACACTGTAGTCACTCAGTCAGGACTGAGTCAGCCACTTACATATCTGATATTTAACTCTTTTAGGCAGAGAAAGGAAAATAGCAATACAGCGTAGTTATTTGTGTGCTAGGCACTGTACATACACATGTCTATCTCATCATGTCACATGTCACTTCAGGTATCCTTTAATCCTTGTTTGCCAGCAAGCTGCTCCTGTGTAGACAGATCACAGACAAATCATTCCAGCCCCAGCCTGTGTCCCACAACTCTACAAGCAAGGTGAGAGAAACACTGTGTGTAGTTCCTTATCTTAGTAGTAGCTAAGCATTTCTGGAGACTAGAGCTTGTATTTTACCATGGTCCTGACATCACACTGTGGGAGGGGTTTCACCACAAAATCGGCCATACAGCGCCCCCTGATGATACGTTTGAGAAAAGGAATAAGATTTCTCATGGAAAAGAGGGTATCAGCTACTGATTGGGGTGAAGTTCAATTCTTGGTTATGATTTCTCTTTAAGGTCCTTGTTCCTTTAACAAATGAAAATTCAGAGCATGTTTCTCTGACATGGTTGGTTAAGACAAGTTATTAAATCATTTGTAATAATAAAAGCCCGCGGTTCCCCCCCACCCGTCAGTTTTTAACACGGCAGATAAAAAATACAAGCAATAAAGAGCGCGGTGTAATCTGTTTTCCCGGCTTCATCTTAAGAAAGATTAAGTTCCCTCATTACATCACACGGTACAATGCGATCGCCTTCCCTCCCGCCTGATTGTGCTTTTGCTGCGTAAAAAGTAAATTTATTCCATATTGACTTTTTAGCAGCTTAAAAAATGATTCAATCACAGGTTGGGAGTCGGGTCCTCTGTACTTTAAATAAGGAAATATTGCTTTTTTTGGTTCGGTTTAATACCATCACCGCTGCAGTCCATTAAATTGTGAAATGTATTCGCTTCTGTCCGAGGCGTTCGGTTTACCGTCTGCTCCGGGGACGGGACATCTGAGGCTGGCAAATCAGTGAGGATAATGCTTCATCCACACCGGCAAACATTTAAAGGGGACCTGACATGATAGAAATAAAGGCACCATTATTTTTCTTTTCCCCTAGAAGGCGGCACTCTAGTTCTTTGCCTTTCAGGGCGATTCGGTAATAAAGCTACATAACAATTATCGACAACCATAGCCTAGTATGATTGTTCTGGGAATGATCATTGTACAGATTCGCTGCTTAGCAGCCTGTTCTGTTCTATGGAAAGGGGAGAGGAGAGATGCCCTGCTGTGGGAAGAACAAGAGGAGAACAGAGGTTAGTTGTTAGCTGGATAGTGTAATGGTTAAAGGGGCACTATGGTGAAAAATTGTAACATTTTAAATATGTGCAAACATACACAAATAAGACGTACGTTTTTTCCAGGAGTAAAATGAGCCATAAATGACCTTTCTCCTATGTTGCTGTCACTTACAGTAGGTAGAAGAAATCTGACAGAAACAACAGATTTTGGACTAGTCCATCTCTTCATAGGGAATTCTAAGCAAGGCTTTTATTCTTTATAAATATACTCTCTAAAAAGGATTTAAACAATGATGCTGGCCAGCTTCCCTGCTCCCTACACATTTTTTTGGCAGTTGGACAGAGCAACTGCCATTCACTAAGTGCTTTTGAAAATAAATATATCCCTGAGAATCTGCCTATGAAGAGATGGACTAGTCCAAAACCTGTCACTTCTGTCAGATTTCTACTACCTACTGTAAGTGACAGCAACATAGGAGAAAAGTCATTTATGGCTCAATTTACTCTGGAAAAAATGTACTTCTTATTTGTATATGTTTGCACATATTATAAATTTTATAATTTTTCGCCATAGTGCCCCTTTAAGGGCAGGCCCGGATTTACCTCGGAGGAGCCTATAGGTACAGATGTCCTGGTACCCTAGACTCCGCCCTCCATGAACCTACAAACCCCCCACCACACTGCACCGCAAGTTGGCTGGCTGTCCCAGCTGTCACTTCTCCCTTACTTCCCTTGCCCATCATAGGTAGCTACAGAAGCCTAAAGGTAGCTAGAGGTGCCTCCAAGTATAAGTTAGCTAGAGGAACCTCAGTATTCGGTAGCTAGTGGTGCCCCTGACTGAAGGGAGATCTCATCAGTGAAATGCTAAGTGAGTAACCTCTCATCTACTGTACACTCTCATCAGGACTCTGCATAGGAAAGGAGGGTAGGAGGCGCTCAGGGAGAGGAGTAAGCTGCCTTTCCACCATCAGGCGCCTGTAGGCACGTGCCTACATTGCCTTGTGGTAAATCTGGCCCTGGTTAAGGGCTCTGCCTCTGACACAGGAGACCTGGGTTCAAATCTTGGCTCTTTCTGTTCAGTTAGCTGCACCTATTCAGTGAGGAGCCCCCTAACTCTGCTACTGCCTATTGAGCGTAATATACAGTAGATGTTCTGTGTCTTATTGTTGGTGGCTCAACATGATGGGCCAGTAATGATGTTAGGTGTAAGGCTTCCAAACAATCTTTCTATGAAAGACTTTCTGGCTGTTAATTGAGTGATGAAAATCTGATGTGTGTATCTCGCTTTAAGGCCCTTTCACACTACCGCAGCCTAATATATCCCCATGGGGAAGTTCATAGTTCTCACGTTGCAGTGCACAGCGCCGGAAGTGCCTAATCTAACGGTAGTGCAGAACTACGTTACCGTGTGGGACCTGCGGTGATCTGCGTTGGATTAGAAGTCTTGTTAGTCTTCGGCAACACAGGTTTTTTTTTTTAAACGGTGGCGTTGCGATATCACGGTGCGCAGAAGCATATTTTTACAATACCCTTCCACATACCCGAGGCAGGAAGTGACCGCAAGCGCACATCCACCCGGCTAATTTTGGGGAGCACCGGCTGTAATTGGCTCACCTCCTCTGCTGTAAGCAGAGTTGTGCCGGTCCTGCATTCCCCTGAATGCGCCCCGCCCGGCTACTTTTTCATGCCACCCGTCTGGTATAATAAATTCTGAAGAGAACACAGAAAAAAATCGTGTAGTGGGTGCGAGTCTTAATGTGGCCACACACCATACAATTTTTAAAATATCTTTTCGATTCAAGAATTGCAATCAATTTTTCTGACTGATTGTAACATTTAAAAATCTGACCAATGCACCACACACGTATGTGCAATTTTACCCAATTAGGAAAAAGATGATTGAAAACTCTGAAAAAATTGCATGGAAATATATATACGGAAACTGACAATCTGCCCTACACCATTCAATTTTCATCAAAATTGATCGGAAAATTCCAGCACTCCCGATAGACTTTTAGCAAATAAAAACGGGAAACACGATCAGATTTCTTGCCCGAATGAAAAAAAGCTATAGATTTTTTGGGAAAACATTTTGTTACAGCTGATACAAATCCTGCAATAAAACTGCAGTGTGTCTACATCCTGCTTTCATGGGAGCAGACATATTGTTAACATCCTGTGCTTTCAAATTAGCCTCTTTGCCATGGCAGTCAGTTGACACAGTAGAGGGATCAAATAACAGTTGTGATTAGGCACAGCTGAGAGGAAATTGGACTGTTTTTTTCCTTCTGTCCCGTGCAAGAGCTCAGGTGCACTTTAAGGCCTCTTTCACAGAGGGACGTTGCGTTTGATGCAATGTTAAAGTCGCATAATGTGCCTCTAATGCAATGCATTGAAAGACTATAACTTGGACGTTATAGTACATTATTTAGCCCTGCGTTTGGTGCGCTGTTTTCGTCGCACAGTGATGGAATGAAAACGGCGCATGCGTTACATTAAAAAAAACATTACTGAGCATGTGCAACACACATAACGCAGCAAATGTATTGCTAAACGCACAGCATGCAGCACTTTGTAAATATTGCTACACGTTACACACAACGCAACGTGTGCACTGTGAGTGTCGCACAAACTTAGTATTGCTGTGCGTTAGTCTGCGGTATAACATTTTCTAACGTGCGACTTTAACATCACACTGTGAAAGAGGCCTAACAGTGCAGAGTTCCGCTTCATTGGAAGGATATAGACACCCCTTGCTCTACCGCCTGCATAGCCGGCACTGTCAGTGGGACTTTGGATCGCACAGTTAATCAATCCAAACATGTTTGACACTTGAGAGCATTTGCGTGGTGCGCCACACCAGCAGCTCCGGATGGATTCCACTGACCGGCTCAGACTGGAAGACGTGACCCCCGGCGATGTTTATTGATCGGAAATCTACAAGTTACTGTTACAACGATTACCAGTGACTACACAGAGACAAGCCATTACCAGCCATTGACATGGGAGTCCAGCCTGTCCATCTGTTATAGGAAGAGATTAATATGTTCCAGTTAAGCACTTAAGTCATTTTCTACAGGAGACGCCGCAGAGAATTGAGATTAATTTTAAAAATAACCGTTTTATCTGTAACAAGATCTTCGGCTGGCGGCTTGTCACAAGCGGACTCCATTTCAAGGCAAAGTATTGTCCAAGATGGATGCAGAGTGGCCATTATGAGCGTCCGAGAGCGTCAATACCTCTTTAAAGTGAATCTGTCGCGATTCTCAGGGTTTAAAGGACAATTGTAGTGAGAGGAATATGGAGGCTGCCATATTTATTTCCTTTTAAACAATACCAGTTGCCTGGCAGCCCTGCTAGTCTATTTGGCTGCCGTAGTGTCTGAATCACACCAGAAACAAGCATGCAGCTAATTAAGCCAGATCTGACAATAATGTCAGAAACACCTGACCTGCTGCATGCTTGTTCAGGGGTTGTGGCTAAAAGTATTAGAGGCAGAGGAGCAGCAGGACTGCCCGGGAACTGGTATTGTATAAAAGGAAATAAATATGGCAGCCTCCATATCCCTCTCACTTCAGTTGTCCTTTAAAGCTGAACTCAAAGCAGACATCATAGAGCACAGATGATATACAATGTATATGGAATGTCTCACCTTCCGAGGTGTATCTAGAAGGGTCAGCATGCAAGAATGGCCACTGATCTTGTTCTGTAACATGCCTGAAGAAGGAACTTAAAGTTTTGAAAGCTTGCAAGGAAATCTTAGTCATAAAAAGTATTACGTACTTTTGTTGTAATGTCGATTTTTTTTCCTTGACTAACACCGGACCGCATACAACTGGCTTTGCCACCAGAGGCAGAGCAGGATCATCCACCAGGCAACCTAGGCAGGTGCCTGGGGCCTAGTGGGTGTCAAGGGGCCTACCAGTATCCTTCTCTGACCTCTCTTCACTTCAGCATACCAAAAAGGCCAAATCTACTACCTTCCCTAGGACCTAATTACATCTTAATCCAACTCTGAAAAGAGGTGTATCTACTGTACAAGTTCTGGGGCCCTCCGGCAAACTTCCCCCCCCCCCCCCATGAGAACCACACCGATCTGCTAACAGTCATTATACAAGGATGGCCACATGACCTCCCATAGTAATGGTGCAGTGTGACTCCTCCCAGTAAAGCATTGCCTCCTCCATATAGCCACGCCCCCACAGAAGTCCCAGCTATGCTCACCCCAGTGTAGACATTCCAGTCTTACTGAGCATTGCAGTTCCTTATTTGCCGGGGAAAGCTGGCGGAGACAGAAGAAAGGCAGGAGGCTCCTCACTGTCAGTTGGAACAGAGTAATTGACAAAAAAGTATCTTGCCAGTTTGATATTGAGAACTGGGATGCCTGTCCACACATCAGGCTCTCAGACAAAGCGTCTGTGAAGTCTACTGTCTCCAGGAACTTATAGAGGCTACCAGGGGCGTACCTACTATTCATGGGGTCCCCCAGCAAAACTTATACTGTGGCCCCCAGAGTTTACACCCATTTACTTGGCTACCCCTGGGGACCCTCAGTGCCGAGCGCTATAATAACAGCGCAGGAGACTTGGGCGCAGCCGGCGCCACCATAGACCATAATAGGAATTACAGCTATGGCGGCGCTCACTAAGTAACTTTGGCACCATCAGAAGACTGAGCTGAAGTTACTTTTAAAACACTGTAATTTGAGCGCCAGCAACAGCTGAAAGCCGAATTATATAATTAATTCCTTTTTTGTATAGCGCTTTTCTCCTGTCGGACTCAAAGCGCTTATGAGCCAGCCACTAGAGCGCACTCAGTAGGCAGTAGCAGTGTTAGGGAGACTGGCCCAAAGAACTCCTTACTGAATAGGTGCTGGCTTACTGAACAGGCAGAGCCGAGATTCTAACCCTGGTCTCCTGTGTCAGAGGCGGAGCCCTTAACCATTACACTAGCCAGCCCAACCATTCATGTGGGCCTGGGGGGGGGGGAATAATAATTAACACCGCCAGGAACTTGCGCAGGAGCAGGGTGAGCCGTATGTCGGCTGTATCCTGCGCCCAAGTCTCCCGGTGGCCAGTTCATATGTATGCCTCACAGCCTGGGGGCCCTCCTCACAAGGGTCATAAAGCAAATGTGGACATCGTAATCCTCACACCCGTAACAAGTGTAGCCACAGAACACCTGATCTGAAGGATGGACCCATTTATTGGAGGAAGGGAAGGTTTGTAGATGCCAAATCCCCCCCCCCCCCCGGGCTCTGGGCCTCCCTGCAGTTACAGGGGCTGGTCCCCTGAGTTTATGCCCCTGAAGGCTACAAAGCTGCGACTACCCTCGTTAAGCTATATCGCCACGTAGCACAAAGCAGGAGGTGCGGCCCCCAAGCGCCAGAGCCGGGCACCGCTATAGCACTACAGTGCAAAGGTAACCTAGAATTACTTCTCCCTCCCAGTTGCTATGACTCAGGGCGGGAATGGTATTTTACACCGCCAGGGATTTGAGTGGCAGTAAGGAGAGTCGCCATTCACCTTACCCTGCGCCCGACTCGCCCGCGGCGTGCATTACATACGTACACATGTTGCAGGGGTGTGCGGATCACAACACTGTGTGTTAACTCGCCAGTTCAGTAGAGCAGTTCTGTGTAACTAGCTGGCTGATGTTGCTCCACAGCAGCAACGCTGAACAACGCTGACTTATAGCTCAGATTAAATATAGCCCCGTTTACAGGAAAACTCTGCAAGCTATGTACATATATCAGTGTGATTAGACTATATTTAGGGTGCAGCATGTGTCGCATACAGAAGATAAAGAAGCAGTTCAAGGCTGATCTAAACCTATGAAGAAAAGTCACTACCTGTTGTGCAGAAAACTCATATTACCCATGTTCTGTATAGCAGATAGGGCCACACACAACACAATCTCGACATTCAGAGTAGATGAAATTGCCTCTGCAGACAGTACAAACACCAGCAGCCCTCTGCAGGGCCGGATTTACAACTTAGAGGCCTGTAAGCACAGGCGTCCTGGCGCCCTAAACTCCGCCCCTGAACTCAGGCCACACCCCCAAGAAAAAATATTCTGAACTCTAATCCTTGCCTTATGTCACTAACTGTGCTTGGAATCTAACACTCTTATCGCTGTCTCAGATCATCCTTAGTGACATAAGACAAGGATTAGGGTGTAAGTGCCTGAGGTCAGTAAAATGAGACAGTGATCTGAAGAAGGGGACCACCTCTTGCACAAAAGACGCCTGTAGGCATGTGTCTACAGTGCCTTATGGAAAATTTGGCCCTGGCCCTCTGTGTCTGAAACCTCATCTCATACACACGTACAGGGCATGTCGCCCAGCGGGGAGGGGGGTTGGGGCACATTGCAGGGCTGAGGCTGTATAGACACATCGCTAGCCTGCAGATTAGCAACCCATTCTGTTGCTTTGCGGCAGCAACAGAGGGATATCACATGGTAGCTGGGTGAATGCAGAGAACAATGCTCTCAGCCAGCGATCTGCCCAACCGATCCTCCTGGCTGATCGCTGGTGAGGGCCTCAGGGGGCCGCAGTAAACACTCAAGATTCTTGGCAGAGGCGGTTGTTATTGACAGCCTTGCAGGCGCGTAGCAATAGCCATGGCAGCCATAGCAACTGCTATGGGGCCCCGGAGAGGAGCGGGCCTAGGTGGTACTTGATATGTTCAGTTTGTTTTTCCACCCTCTGGCTTTGTCTCAGTGCCCATTGACTATGCACAGTGTACATGGCATAGAAATGTTATTGCCCAGTCAGCTCATATCCATAGGGTAGAGGCAGGTGGTATTGCTCAAGAGTGCCTAGATCTGGGGGCCCCATAAAAAAGTTGCAATGGGGCCCCATAGTCTCTAGCTATGCCACAGCTGCCTTGGCCTTAGGTTTATCAGCAGATTAGATCATAGACAGGTAATGCTGGGCACATACCACCATACGTTTTCCCGCTCGATAGATGGCTTCGATGGATAATTTCAGACATGTCCGATATTCCTTCCAATAGTTTTGTGAGTCCATTTTTTTATAGAAGTGAATGGAAAAAGATAAAGAAAAAAACGAGCAGAAGATAAGAAAGGGCAGAATCGAGCAGAAAAACCGATCGGATGGAAAATCGAGCGGGAAAACGTATTGCGTTTACCCAGCATAACTGTGCATGCGCAAAACTCAGGTTAAAGGGGAACTGAAGTAAGAGGTATACGGAGGCTGCCATTTTTATTTCCTTTTAATCAATACCAGTTGCCTGGCAGTCCTGCTGGTCTATTTCTCTGCAGTAGTGTCTGAATCACACACCAGAAACAAGCATGCAGCTAGTCTTGTCAGATCTGACTTTAAAGTCTGAAACACCTGATCTGCTGCATGCTTGTTCAGGGGCTATGGCTAATAGTATTAGAGGCAGAGGATCAGCAGGACTGCCAGGCAACTGGCATTGCTTAGATGGAAATAAATATGGCAGCCTCCATATCCCTCTCACTTCAGTTGTCCTTTAAGATAAGTAAAGCCTACAGCATAAAGTTGTGCACTGTGCCCAAAATTCACATTGTACAGCAGATTAATGCTGGGAATACACCATGAGATTTTTTGGCAGACAGATGGTTCGATAGATCATTTCTGGCATGTCCGATCTGATTTTTGATCATTTTTCTGATCGATTTCCCATAGAAGTGAATGAAAATCGATCAGAAAAACGATCGGACAGTAAATATGCTGAAAAATCTCATTGTGTATTCCCAGCATTAGGTACATGGGCCTCGTTTCATCAAGACTTATCGAATCCATTACCGACAGCTCGGTAAAATACCGAACTCGATAAGTTGATTTCAGGATTCATCAAAGTTATCTACAGCTGTTAGCGAGCATTTGGTAATCATTTGGTGATGATGCAGTAAAACGGAAAAAAGTGCAATTGATGAAAATGAAAGTGGGCGTGGTTTAGCGTTACATTTAGGATTAGTTATCTCCTTCACTGCTCTGTCGTTATTCCTGTCAGATCATTGGTGACAGAGAAGATGGAGCCATTTGAAGTGGTTATGTATCAGCTGAGAGTGATTCAAAGGTGCAGAAGGGCAAGAATAAGGTCTAGAACCATATCAATTTACAAGAGAATGGATTTATTTGCTATATACACTGCATTTCTCTTGAATCATCTTGTAAGAGAACACAGGCAGTGCCAGGGAATAACTAAATTGCTAGCTGCACTACATTTTTTCAGAAAAGGCGCCTATCAAGCCGTAGCTGGTGAAATTGTGGGATTGTCCCAAGCCACTTCCAGAATCCTGGTCCAGGTGTTAAGCCCTATTCAGAATGTTGCTATGTGGTGTTTAAAGAGAACCCAAGGTGTGTTTAAAGAATGTTATCTGCATACAGAGGCTGGATCTGCCTATACAGCCCAGCCTCTGTTGCTATCCCAAACCCCACTAAGGTCCCCTTGCACTCTGCAATCCATCATAAATCACAGCCATGCTGTGAGGCTGTGTTTACATCTGTAGTGTCAGTCTCAGCTGCTCCCCCGCCTCCTGCATAGCTCCGGTCCCTGCCCCCGTCCCTTCCCTCCAATCAGCAGGGAGGGAAGGGATGCAGGCGGGGACTGGAGTTCTGCAGGAGGCGGGGAGAGCAGCAGACTGACACTATAGAGATAAACACAGCCAGCTCTGACAAGCTGTTTGTCAGCAGCGTGGCTGTGATTTATGAGGGATTGCAGAGTGCAGGGGGACCTAAGGGGGGTTTGGGATAGCAACAGAGGCTGGGCTGTATAGGCAGATCCAGACTCTGTACGCAGATAATATTCTTCAAACCCACCTCGGGTTCTCTTTAAAGGACTGCCTTTTACCCACAATTCCACAGGAATCTTATTGCCTTGTGTTAAATGACCGATGTAAAATGGAAATATCGACACGTTACCGAATGGTTACCGCATTGTTATCGATATTTTATCGGAAAAACCCTGATGAATACAACTACAAATCGATAAACTTCGAATTCGGTAATTTAACGAACTGGAAAAAGTTATCGCAAAGACAATGATGAATCGAAGCCAAAGTGTCTGAAAATTTGCAAAAACACAAGAAAAGTGTGTTGGACCTTCTCCTTTTCCTTTCATTTATAGCAGATGAGGGGTGACGTGGCAATAAGGCAGGAGATCTAGGATGCTGCAGCCTTATAAGAGACATTTGTCCAGCACAATTAGACAGGTCCTCTTGCCCTGTGACACACAGGCCTGTCATGCTATTATCAGTCCGGCTTGTGCTATATATACAGCAGCTGTCACATTCCCATCAGCTGCCTGTGTCTGTATCGCTCACATACTTTCCACTATTCATGCTGCCTGTAAGATCTCAGCCGCTGCTGCTGCGTCATATCACGCGCCGGTCAGAGCTGGAGAGAAATAACTGCTGAAATGGACTAATAATACAGTATGACTTTGCTCCTGGCGTAGGCTCCATGCCTAGACTCCAGACATAAAGACTGATAGTTCTGTCCTATTGGAGAAAACCATACTGGTAAAATAGTTACAATGTTTATTTTCTGTCTTAGAGTCAGTGGGGAGTTGTATTTTTTCCTCGTAGAGGAATGACTTAGAGAAGGCTATAATTTAGGGCTCGTTTCCAGTATAGCGAATCCGCATGCAGGCACCGCATGCGGATTCGCATAGGCAATACAATTGCCTATGGGATTGTTTCCACTTGTGCGTCCTGCGGGTGCGTTTTGGTGTGCAGGGGAAATCTGCACGGCAGAGCCGTCAGATTTTGCGTGCGGCTGGAATGCGGGCGAATCGCCCGCAATGCTTTTAATAGGGAAATCGCATGCGGCTTTGTCATGCGGTTTTCCCCGCGATTTCGCATGTAATGTTATGGAAATGTACGCAGGCAGTGACATGTTTAAATTCGCCTGCTTCTTAGCCATGCGAAATCACGGGAAAAACAGCATGCGGAAACGCATCCACATGCGATTTCGTCCGCGGTGGAATCCAGGCGATTCCGCACCGCAGCAGTGGAAACGAGCCCTAAAAGAGCAGCTGAAGTGAGCGGTATATGGTGGGCAACATGGTGGTGTAATGTGGGTAGCTCTCTCACCTTACAGTGCTAGATCCCTGGTTCAAATCCCAGCCAGGGCATTATCTGCAAGGAGTTTGTAAGTTCTCCCTGTGTCTGCTTGGGTTTCCTCCGGGTACTCCGGTTTCCTCCCACATCCCAAAAACATACAGATAAGTTAATTGGCTTCCCCCTAAATTGGCCCTAGACTAAGATATACAGTATACACTGCACAATACATATACTGTATAGACATATGACTATGGTAGGGATTAGATTGTGAGCTCCTCAGGGATAGTTAGTGACAAGACAATATACTCTGTACAGCGCTGTAAAAATACTAAATAATAATAATAATATGGAAGCTGCCATATTTATTTCCTTTTAAGTAATACCAGTTGCCTGGCAGTCCAGCTGATCCTCTGCCTCTAATCCTATTAGCCATAGCCCCTGAACAAGCATGCAGCAGATCAGATGTTTCTGACATTATTGTCAGAGCTGACAAGATTAGCTGCATGCTTGTTTCTGGTGTGATTCAGACACTACTACAGCCAAATAGATTAGCAGGACTGCCAGGCAACTGGTATTGGAAATATAGGAAATACATATGGCAGTCTCCATATACCTCTCACTACAATTGTCCTTCAAACAGGAAATGAAAATAACATAATGAATACAATGCATATTGTTTTTACAATACTCATTTATAAATGATGTAGTCAGTGTTTGCCCATGTAAAATATTTCCTCTCCCTGAATCACTTTCTGACAAGTCCAGGTGGCTCTAGCGCAACTGCCGGCTCTGCAACTCTCGGAGGGTGAGGGATCCTGATAGCGGAACGCCGCGGAGGTTCACTGCACAGGAGGATCAGGGCCAGATTTGTAATCTTTACCTCCCAAGGCCACTGTCACCAGGTGCCCCCCTTCAGTATAGGTAGCGAGATGACCCCTCCCCCCTTAGCTCCAATATAGGTAGCCAGATTTCCCCTCCCTCCCCTTCCCTCTAGTATAGGTAGCCTGATGACCCCTGCCCCCCGAGTATAGGTATCCAGGTGACCCCTCCCCTCTCTCCCTGCAGTATAGGTAGCCATATGACTCCCTTAATCCCTCCCCCCCCCCCCCCCATTCAGTATAGGTAGCCAGCTCACCTTCACACCACAGCAATCAGCTCATCTCTAGTGTAGGAGCATCCTCTTCCTTTCCATCTCCAATGCTGCCCAAGTCCGTAGCTGCCGGACACAATGCAAACGTGCACAGAGAGCAAGGTGGCTGCTGCACAGGTGGCTAGCAGCAGAGTGCCTTGGTCAGGCCTGATCTCCCTGCATTGCAGTATTTGCAAGCTTGCAAATGCTGCACCAGTTTAGCCTGCTGCTTTTGGTGCCCTTGCTCCTGTGGTGCCCTAGGCCGTGGCCTAGGTTGCCTTGGCCTAAATCCGGCCCTGAGGAGGATAAGCGTGCAGCTTACTTTATAAGCCTCGTTTTACGTGGAGCCTTGGAATACAGCCTAACCTTGTTGGATACCGGTCTGCTGTCTCCTCCTTCGGTTGCCTTGTCGGCTGGATGTCAGCCTCAGCACTAGATCCACCTGGTCTATGAGGTGGTTACAATCCGGTGAGCCCCAGCCCTATTGGTTACAGCTGTTGATGTATAGATTACATGCTGTTTGCCTTTCTATCCGCTCCTGTCTGTGAAAGATGCCTTTATTTTGCTGAGCCTGACTGGGTTAAGCTATGCCAGTTGTGTTTCCTCTCTAGGGCTTGTGTCTTCACGGAGAGCGCACTGGTGCTATTTGCAATTTCACATTATTATCTGGGACATTACCTGTGTGTGCACCAATTCCAGAGGTTTATTGCTCAATTTAGATGTTTATAACTCACTTTTAGTGTATGATCAGGAGCACATACACCTTCTGAACCACGGACTGTCATTGCTGTAGACTGAAATCTTCCTAGAGAATTTCAGTCTGTGTCCACCCCCTTGCAGTCTGCACATTGGTGATGAAGCAATCCAGGCAGCCTCAGCACAATCACACCAATAGCAAGATAAAAAATAAAATCTGAGAAGGGTATAAATACATTGATACCTCTTTCCCTCAACCCCTCCTTGGACCTTCTTCAAAGATGGAACTATGACACCCTTCTCTGACCTTATTCATGAATGAAGCCATGACACCCTTCTTGGACCTTCATGGGTGGAGCCATGACACCCTTCTCTGACCGTCTTCATGGGTGTAGCCACGACACCCCTTTCTGGCCTTCTTCATGGGTGGAGCCACAACACCCCTCTCTGACCTTCTTCATGGGTGTAGCTACGACACCCCTCTCTGGCCTTCTTCATGGGTGGAGCCACAACACCCCTCTCTGACCTTCTTCATGGATGTAGCCACGACACCCCTCTCTGGCCTTCTTCATGGGTGGAGCCACAACACCCCTCTTTGACCTACTTGGGTGAAGCCACCACACCCTTGCCCAGAAGCCCCATTGTTACCTGATCAACCCCCGAGGAGAGTTAAATCATGAGCTAATAAGTAAGGTGAGATATTTTATGAGATAACCTTTGTAAATCAGCCCCACTGGTTCTAACGATAACCTATTAAAAACGTCAGAATTCCCAATCCACATTTGATACAAGTATCAATTCGGCTCTTCTTGCAATTCTTCTCAAGTCTGCTCTTTACTTGAGCGCTATTGGCGGAGGGTCAGAAGAGCGACCCACAGACGCTCATCTGAAGTTTGCTGTTTTTTAGTCGCCTGCTACAGTCATTTAAAAACATTGTTTTGTGGCGGAACGTCTGGCAGGCATGCAGCAATCCATCATACAGGCTGCAGCGCATTCAGAATACTGTTTAGTGTCAGCCAGATATTTCCTAGATATACAGTGATTTCTGACTTCCATCCAAAATCCAGCCTGGCCAATCACGTTTCGTAGAGACATTGCTCATTTTATGACTACATTCACTGGTGTGGGAGCGCCGATACTCATATCTGTCTGAAACGCAGAAAAACTGTACTATTCTTAAAGGGCTATTCGCTTTGCATAAGAATAAAACTTGAAGCACACCTCTAGGGAGAAGGATATGAAAGCTGATTTATTGATTTCCATTTAAACAATGCACATTACCTGGCTGTCCTGCTGATCCTTTGTCTCGAATACTTTTAGCCATAGCCCCTGAACAAGCATGAAGATCAGATGTTTCTGACTGAAGTTCCCACAACAGTGACGTGCTCCTTGCTGGACAGGAAATACGTCACCATTTTTCCCCTGATCGACGTATGTGTGACGCACTGCTACCGCAACAATCTATCGGTTTGGGACCTGTTAATCCTAAAAGGGCGTATATTTCAATCGTCCCCTCCGTGCGCATCGCTCGCTCCCGCTGTCCCCGCCGCTGTCCATGTCGCTGTACTTGCTCGCTCTGCTGACACATTGACAGCAGAGCTTCTGTATATCGGGCAGGAGCCTGTAGTTGTACTACTATAGTTGTACATTGGACTGTAGTTGTACAGAGGACTGTAGTTGTACTCTGGGCTGTAGCTGTACATAGAACTGTAGTTGTACAGTGGACTGTAGTTGTACACTGAGCTGCAGTTGTACAGTAGACTGTAGTTGTACACTGGGCTGTAGTTGTTCATGGAGCAGTAGTTGTACAGTGGACTGTAGTTGTGCAGAGGACTGTAGTTGTACACTAGGCTGTAGTTGTACACTGGGCTGTAGTTGTTCATGGAGCAGTAGTTGTACAGTGGACTGTAGTTGTGCAGAGGACAGTAGTTGTACACTAGGCTGTAGTTGTACACTGGGCTGTAGTTGTACAGTGGACTGTAGTTGTGCAGAGGACTGTAGTTGTACACTAGGCTGTAGTTGTACACTGGGCTGTAGTTGTACACAGGCTTTAGTTGTACACGGGCTTTAGTTGTACACGAGGCTGTAGTTGTACATAGGGCTGTAATTGTACATAATGCTGTAGTTGTACACAGAACATAGCGCTGTAGTTGTTTGCAGTACACAGGACTATAGTTGAACGCAGGTCTGTAGCTGTACTCGGGGCTGTAGTCGAACACAGGGCTGTACTTGTACACAGAGCTTCAGTTGCACACAGGGCTGCAGTTGCACACAGGGCTGTAGTTGTACACAGAGCTTTAGCTGCACACAGAGCTTCAATTGCACACAGGGTTGTAGTTATACATGGGACTGTGTTGTACACAGTACTATTGTGCAGTGGTTTTACACAGGGCTGTAGTTGTATAAAGGGCTGTAGTTGTACAGTAATATAGTGCTGTAGGGGGCTGCAGTTGTACACTGGGCTGTAGTTGTATAAAGGGCTGTAGTTGTACAGTGATATAGTGCTGTAGTTGTACACGGGGCTGTTGTTCTACAAAGTGCTGTAGTTGTATAAAGGGCTGAATTTGTACATAGGGCTGTAGTTGTACAGTAATATAGTGCTGTAGTTATACACAGGGCTGTAGTTGTACAAAGGGCTGTAGTTGGGCAAAGTACATGGGGCTGTAGTTGCACACAGGGTTGTAGTTATACATGGGGCTGTGGTTGCACACAGTACTATTGTGCAGTGGTTGTACAGAGGGCTGTAGTGGTACATGGGGCTGTAGTAGTACACGGGGCTGTAGTTGTACACGAGGCTGTAGTTGCACACGGCTTCAGTTGTGCACAGGACAGTAGTTGTACACAGGGTTGTATTTGTATACAGGAGGCAGAACTGTAGTTGTACACGGGGCTGTAGTTGAACAGAGCTTCAGTTGTACACAGTATTATTGTGCTGTAGTTGTACACGGGGCTGTAGTTGTACACGGGGCTGTAGTTGTACACGGGGCTGTAGTTGTACACGGGGCTGTAGTTGTAGACGGGGCTGTAGTTGTACGCGGGGCTGTATTTGTATACAGGAGACAGAACTTTAGTTGTACATGGGGCTGTAGTTGATCACAGGGCTGTATTTGTACACAGGAGACAGAACTGTAGTTGTACACGGGGCTGTAGTTGAACACAGGGCTGAAGTTGTACACAGAGCTTCAGTTGTACACAGTATTATTGTGCTGTAGTTGTACACAGGGCTGATGTTGTACACAGTATTATTGTGCTGTAGTTGTACTCGGGGCTCCATTTAGGGGGAGCAGCTGATTGTGTTTACTGTGACAACAGGTTTATGCGATGTTGTCTTTGTCATATGTTCCTTCCAATTCCCCATTCTGTGATACAGCAGCAGCCTCAGCAGACAGGGGGAGTGATGGGGGCTGATCGCTCTCCTTTGTGTAGAGTGAAGCACTGATGGGGAGGGGTACGTTTCACCCCTGCAGTGTGTGGGAGGCCTGAGTACCACTGCAGATCAACAACTCTGAGCCCCCCTAACACACATGCACAGCCCCTCCAAACACCCCAGCCCCCCAATGGAATGAGCAGGTGCCCCCCACATTTACTGCATAGCACAACAGTGGTGCAACAAAAACCAAAAAACCTAAACAACAATAATAAAAATACAAAAACAGCTCTCTCCTCTGCAGCTCAGTCCACCCCCTGCTGTGCTCCAATTTCCATTCTTATCCCACCATTTAATATTTAAAATGAGATCTTCCCCAGCTCACAATCCCTGCAGCAGGAGATGTCAACACACAACACGCTGCCACAAGTCAAAAGGGGAATGTAAACAAACAAACAAAAAAACACCAAAAATTCTAGAATTAAAATAAGTAAAAAAAAAATTAAAAAAAATGGGAAGGTAATAACTAAAGAGGCGCTGCAGCAGCAGCTGCTGGCTTGTGTGGTCGGTCATCTGAGCTTCTCTCCTATGTTAGGAAGGCTGGTTGGTCCCAAATGATGCAGGGCTGCAGGTTGTGGGGTTGTCCAGTAGCAAAATAAAAAATAGAGGGAAGGTGGGGGGGTTGTGCTGTGACCCCCCCTTCCCTTCCTCTGCAGTTCCCATCGCAGCCCTGAACGCCTATTTTCAGACTCTCCTTGTTTCTGGTGTGCTAGCAGCACAGCTGCCTGCCTTGATTTGTCATAATGCAGAGAAGGAGAGAAGAGAGGAGCCTGCTTTGCAGCATTGCAGGTACGGAGGCACCAAAAGGACAAAAGAAATCCTGGCTTCCTAAGCAATCCGGCAGCAGCCAGGGAGAGCAGAGGGAGGGGGTGGGGGGAGGCAGGCAGAGGTAGCCCCTCCCCGAGGCAGGCAGACGGTTGTCATCTGAGGGCAAGCAGAAGAGGTGGAAACAAAAGGCGTGCTCAGATTCAGCACTAGGGCTGTGGACAGCGCCAGGCACAACCTGCATTCTTGGAAAGTCCAGCCTTGGAGTTTCTTAGAGGCAGCTGAGAGTGGACAAAGGAGTGGGTGGGAGAGGGCTGTGCAAAGGGGGTGACCAAACTCTCTGGCTGTGTCTCCCTTCATAGAGTCCTCCTGGCAGGGAGCTGAGAGAACTCTGGGTGAACTCTGCAGCCAGAAGCAACTTGAGAGAGAGCTCTGTGTGTTTACCTGCAGCACGTGCTGAGCGACTCCAGCCCGGAGAGCCCAGAGGAACCTACCTGCACTTATTCCGACTCCTGCCTCCGACAGGTCAGAGGAACCTACCTGTGCTTCTTCTGACTGCTTCCTTCGACAACCCAGAAGAGCCTACCTGCAGGTCTTCTGACTTCTTCCTCAGACAGCTTAGAGGAACCTACCTGCACTTATTCCGATTCCTGCCTCCGACAGGTCAGAGGAACCTACCTGTGTTTCTTCTGACTGCTTCCTTCGACAACCCAGAAGAGCCTACCTGCTGGTCTTCTGACTTCTTCCTCAGACAACTTAGAGGAACCTACCTGCACTTCTTCTGACTCCTGCCCCCGACAACTTAGAGGAACCTACCTGCAGGTCTGCCAATTCCTTCCTCTGACAGCCCAGAGGAACCTACCTGCAACTCTTCCTACTACTTTCCCCGACAATCCAGAGGAACCTACCTGCATCTCTTCCAACTCCTGCCCTCCGACAGGTCAGAGGAACCTACCTGCAGGTCTTCAAACTTCTTCCCCCGTCAGCCCAGAAGAACTCTTGCAACTCCTCCCAAAAATCCAGAAGAACCTACCTACACCTGATCCAACTCTTTCTCCCGACAACACAGAGGAACCTACCTGCACCTCATCCAACTACTTCCCCAACAACCCAGAGGAATCTACCTGTACCTCTTCCAACTTCTTCTGCTAACAATCCAGAGGAACCTACCTGCTCCTCTTCCAACTCCTTCCCCCAACAATCCAGAGGAACTTACCTACACCTTTCCAACTCCTTCCTCTAACATTTCAGAGGAACCTATTTGCACCTCTTTCGCTGAAAAACTCCTTCCCCCACAACCCAGAGGAACCTACCTGCAACACGTGCTGTGCAACCCCTTACTCCAACAGTCCAGAGAAACTTAACAATAACATTTCTATAGCGCTTTTCCCCCACAGGACTCAAAGCGCTTACCTGCTCCTCTTTTAACTCCTTCCCCTAGCACCCCAGAGGAACCTACCTGCACCTCTTCTAACTCCTTCCCCTAGCACCCCAGAGGAACCTACCTGCACCTCTTCTAACTCCTTCCCCTAGCACCTCAGAAGAACCTACCTGTACCTCTTCCATTGACAAAAAATCCTTCTCCCAATAGCCCCGAGGAACTTACCTACACCACTTCCGCCGACAAACTCCCCATGTCCTGCCTGGGAATGTGCTCTGCTAAAGTGGACTTTATCTAAGCTGGACGGTCAATGGAGGGTAAATTGGAAGGTAGACAATCTTTGTTTTGTTGTTTTTGTTGTGGGAAAGTTTAGTGCTTGTATAGAGTGTTTGTGTTGTGGCATCTTTGCCTTGTGTTGTACGTTTGTCATTTGTCAGCCTACGTGTCCTGTGTTACCGTTTTTGTTAAAAGTGAAACAAGTTTAGTTCCTTTGTTCCTCTGTGAGGTCAGACAACACTCAGAACATAATAAGACAACACTCAGAACATAATCAGACAACACTCAGAACATAATCAGACAACACTCAGAACATAAATCTAAGTTACAGCCATGAAGCAGTGATGTTGATTGACCAGACCATTGCATCACTTTGGTGATGTTAGTTTTAGACCCGTTGCTATGGGATACTGCACTATGTGGACCACTCTTGTCACTCGCACCGCATTCTTGTGCACGCATGCTGGGTTTATTTGCCAGGTGCCTGGAGCTCGTGTACATAGAAAAGTTTAACTCTCCAGTGGAAATGCAGCAGACTGTCCCTGCTGTATAGAGGATGGGGGAAACAAGGGGTGCTGTGTGCTTTAATGGGGGTCATGAACAGCTGTTCACAATGTCTATTTGCCCAAAGAAAACTTTATAAGTGGTCGCTCTCCTGTTCTTGACCCTGTGAGGGGGTCATCTGCTCCATCTGTGCGCAGCAAGCTGATAAAGCCTGTTAAATGTATAGTCTACTGTTCCCATGCAGATCTTTCACCTCCGAAAGTGCATTCCAAAGAGTTAAAAATAAAAACTTCTTTGTCTTTGCTTATATGCAGTAGCTGCAGTCCCCTGCCTCCCCCCCCACCCCTTTGTGTTGGTCAAATATATACTGCAGGTGCAGAAGGGACTGTAGACAGTCGATATAACACCCCGAGGGTCATTATAGGATTAAAATGAAGTTTAAGATGAAACGCACTTCCTGCACAGCTCAATCCTCTAAAATGCCTTTTCATGTTTGCGAAATCCATCAGGAACCTTTACATTATCTGCACGGGCAGCCTGAGTATATAGATCAGCTATTGATAGGCGTTAAATAATTCAGTCGACAAATTGCTTTAATACAAGGTGGGGGAAGCAGCGCTTTTGTGGCGTTAAATACCGTACACGGTACAGGCTCTAGAGAGACACTCGTTCTTATCTTGGTACTCTGAGGCTAAAAATAATTTACTAAGAAGACCTGTACTTACCAAGAAGCTGCAGACTTCTCTGCGCACTATTGTGATCGCAGCTACTCATGGGTATCGCAACCCAAAGCGTTTAACCGCCAACTCTCCCCACAAACTTTCCCCTGCTTCGCTCCCTTCTCTTCTGATGAATCTTAATCTGGCTTGCCTGCTTAAAATCACATCGCAAAAGTGTACTTTTAAATCATATCCCCTTCCCTCCCAAAAAATGTGCTCCAGTTTGTTGGCAGTTACTTGTAACCGGACCAAGAACGATTGCCAGATCACTAGCAGATTGCTTCCAAAAGTCTGTCTGAAAGGTTCTTGTTCCAAGGCTTGGGAGTTTGGGTTTAAATACAGGATGTTTGAAATAACATTCCGAAGGACAGGATTGAAAAAGCTCAGGTCAGCTCCTAGCAGGAAACACTAAATCTCTCTGCAGAGTTTAATATCAACTTAATCTGTGCCTGTCGTGTGTGTGTGTGTGTGTGTGTGTGTGTGTGTGCGTGCGTGCGTGCGTGCGTGTGTGTGTGTGTGTGTGTGTGGTGTGTGTAGTGTGTAGTGTGTGTGTGTGTGTAGTGTGTGTGTGTGTGTAGTGTGTGTGTGTAGTGTGTGTGTGTTTGTAGTGTGTGTGTGTGTGTGTGTGTGTGTGTGTGTGTGTGTGTGTGTGTGTGTGTGTGTAGTGTGTGTGTGTAGTGTGTGTGTGTTTGTGGTGTGTGTGTGTGTGTGTGTGTGTGTGTGTGTGTGTGTGTGTGTGTGTGTGTTTTGTGTGTGTGTGTAGTGTGTGTGTGTGTGTAGTGTGTGTAGTGTGTGTGTGTGTGTAGTGTGTGTGTGTGTGTGTGTGTGTGTGTAGTGTGTGTAGTGTGTGTGTGTGTGTTTGTGGTGTGTGTGTGTGTGTGTGTGTGTGTGTACAGTGTGTGTGTGTATAGTGTGTGTGTGTGTGTGTGTGTGTGTGTGTGTGTGTGTGTGTGTACAGTGTGTGTGTGTATGTGTACAGTGTGTGTGTGTGTGTGTGTGTGTGTGTACAGTGTGTGTGTGTATAGTGTGTGTGTGTGTACAGTGTGTGTGTGTATGTGTACTGTGTGTGTGTGTGTGTGTGTGTGTGTGTGTGTGTGTGTGTGTGTGTGTGTGTATTCATGTGACAATGGCCACACTGCCAGAGAAGAAAGAGAGGCAGAAGAAAAGGTATCTACCAAACACGACCACCGCAACACACTCTCCCTCCTATGACTGCATTCACTGGGCTGTTCATTCATCGTAAACTGCAATGATGTCACAGCTCTTTTTTTTTCGCCCTGACGACCGAGCCAGGGAGCGAAGATTGCTGCATTGGCTGCGCTGGCTTTGTGTGTGCGCGTCTGTTGTCATGTATCGTAGCCGAGGAGACTCGTTCATTGGCTCGCATAGATTTGTGAATGGAAAGCGCGGACCCATCCGCTGTATAGGACCGCGTTGCAGTGGCTGATTTTTTTTGTGAATGAGAAGGCTGCACCCTTTAGCACAAGAAGCACAAAAAAAAAAGATCTAGGCTAAAACCTCCATAGTTGATGTACCGCAGGGTGCTTGGGTCCATTATTGCAGCCTTCCAACAATGGGATGCTTTGTCCTAAACCCTGAAATAAGCCTTTTGTTTTGAGTAGGAGGCTGAAATGGATGAGCTATCTAGAGGCTATTCTGACTTGTTGCTTGTTGTGATATCCCTTTGTTCTAGGACCCCCCCCCCCCCACCCTAATACAGTATTTATTGTCATACAGTCCATTGTGTGTGAACTGTTTGTGCTGTTTGTTTGTGTTATTTCTAACTGCCTGCACGCTAACGATGATCTAATGAGGCATGGGGGGGGGGGAGCTAATTGATCTTATTGGCTGTGATGGCAACATGATCGCGTCAGATTTCAAGGAGGTCTAAAAATGCAGAGAACAAGGTTAAAAGTATAGCTAGACATATCGTCCAAAGAGAATATCGTTTTTACCGGACTGAAGGCTCTGGATAAATAGAAATTTGGTTGCCGTAGGTGATGGCATAGATCGCCGATGCAATAAGCACTGCTGGCTACGCCAAAGAATAAAAAGCAGTTTTTGGCCGGACGGGTGAAATCCCGGCAGAAGGGTCGTACGTCTTGTCACTTGCGAGACCCGAGATGCGGCGTGAGGTTTAACAGTGTCATCATAACCGCAAGACTTTTATGGCGGCCTGCCTGCAGTTTTGAATATTGATTACGCCTCGTAAATCGCGGCAGTTAAGCGGTGATTTCCAACGTGCAGTCTCGTATCCGTGAGTAATGGCACGCCAGGCACCAGTCCTTCGTGGAACAATTTCAAACTCTGTTGTGCTGCAAGTGGGCGGTGCTTGTGAGGCAGGGCTAGACCAATCGAACAAGAGAGCGTAAAATTAAAGGCCGCCTCTCGGTTGCAGTGTCACTCGTAGTAGTGATGTCCGCGTTGAATCCCATTGAGGGAGAGCAGCGTTTTTACGGCAATTTGTTTGTCACAGTTGAGTGGAAGCCATCTTTTTTGTAAAAGACTAGTTTATTGTGTACATCCTCTGTCTTCAAAGTCCTGAAATGGACATGAAATGTATAACAGGAAGTTGATATGAGAAGACTAGAGAGGCTGCCATATTGCTATCACCATTGCTGAACTTGTGCTGATGTTTTGTCTTTTCTGAGTCATACAACAAGCAAGTGGTTAGTTGAGTCTAAAGCCTGGTATGCACTTTCAATTTTGATTGCCCAATTTTAACACCTCCATGTAGTATGAGAGGTTACCTACACCAGTGATCTGCAAACTTGGCTCTCCAGCTGTTAAGGAACTACAAGTCCCACAATGCATTTGCCTTTGTGAATCATGACTGTGGCTGTCAGACTCCCACAATGCATTGTGGGACTTGTAGTTCCTTAACAGCTGGAGTGCCAAGTTTGCAGATCACTGACCTACACAATTTCTTCATAGCATTCATTATATGTTGACCTCTGTACTACATGAAGGTAGTAAAATTGGTCAGTGATTGGCCAATCATCACAATTGAAAGTGTGTACCAGGCTTAAAGTTGGCAGGCTGGAATAAATAGAGAAAAGAGCGCAATAATTACTTGTACAGCGCTGTGCTCTAGTGCAGCACTGTACAGGGGACAGCCTTGTCACTTAACTGTCCCCAGGAGCGGCTCCCCTTCTAATCCCTCTCATAGCCTGATGCCTATTAGAGGGTATTATAGTATATATAGCAGTGGCTAGATGGTGTAATGGTTAAAGGGATACTGTAGGGGGGTCAGGGGAAAATGAGCTGAACTTACCCGGGGCTTCTAATGGTCCCCCGCAGACATCCTGTGCCCGCGCAGCCACTCACCGATGCTCCGGCCCCGCCTCCAGTTCACTTCTAGAATTTCTGACTTTAAAGTCAGAAAACCACTGCGCCTGCACGCCCGTGTCCTCGCTCCCGCTGATGTCACCAGGAGTGTGCTGCGCAGGCACAGACCATACTGGGCCTGCGCTGTGCGCTCTTGATGACATCAGTGGGATCGAGGACACGGCAACGCAGGCGCAGTGGTTTTCAGACTTTAAAGTCTGAAATTCCAGAAGTGAACCGGAGGTGGGGCCGGAGCATCGGTGAGTGGCTGCGCCAACACAGGATGTCTGCGGGGGACCGTTAGAAGCCCCGGGTAAGTTCAACTCATTTTCCCCTGACCCCCCTACAGTATCCCTTTAAGGGCTCCGCCTCTGACACAGGAGACCTGGGTTCAAATCTCGGCTCTGCCTGTTCAGTTAGCCAGCACCTATTTCAGTAAGGAGTTTCTTGGGCAAGTCTCCTTAACACTGCTACTGCCTACTGAGTGCGCTCTAGTGGTTGCCTCGCAGAGTCCGACAGGAGAAAGGCGCTATACAAATACTGCCATTATTATTATTATTATATGGATCAAAGTCTAGGGCCAATTTGGGGGGGGGAGGGGTTAATAAAAGTAATATTTACAAAAAAGGTCATCTTTTATTAATAAAATAATATTTAACATTGCAGCAGCAATCAGAGACCACCAAAAGACAGCTCTATTAGTGGGAAGAAAAGGAGGTAAGATTCATTTGGGTGGTGGGTTGTATGACTGAGCAATAAATCGTTAAAGCTGTGAGGTGCTGAATTGTAAAAAAAAAATCACCTGGTCACTACTGAGGTATAAACCTGCGGTCCTCAAGAGGTTAAAGCCTTTCTTAAGCTAAGTACACACTTTCAATTATAATTGGCCAATCAATGACCAATTTTACCACCTTCCATGTAGTGTGAGGGCCAGCAGATTTTGAATACCAAAGCTGGCTACACACAAGATAAAAGTCTTTGAAAAATAAAAGATCAAAAGATAATCTGCAGTTAATCTTTCTAAAATAGTTCACAAAAGACCTGCAAAGATAGCAATGAAAGATATTTGTCTCTCAATCTTTCAGATCCATTGCAGTGGATCTGGTGTGCAGACTATTGATTATTAAACAAGGTGTGTGATGAGAATGAGATCTGCAGATATGTCTGAGGCCAGAAACCCACTAGGGCCGCTTTTCTGAGTGCTTTGCGATTTGAAAAGCTCTTGCTAATGTAATGCTATGGGTGTGATCCCACTTGAGCGATGTGATTTTATAAAAATCCCCCATAGCATTGCATTAGCAAGAGCTTTTTCAAATCACTAGCGCTTAGAAATCGCTCCTAACGACCGCCTAACGCCGATAGGCGTCGGCGGGTCGTTAGTGGTATAGCATGGAAACGGCCGCTCGATCGAGCGGCCTTTCCATGCCAGTTCACGGAGGCTATCTCCCTGAACAGCCGGAGAGCTGCCAATCGCAGCTCGCCAGCGAAATGTAAACACACGGGGAAGAAATCCCCGCTGTTTACATCATACGGCGCTGCTGCGCAGCAGCGCCGTGACGTAGGTCGGCGATCCCCGGCCTCTGATTGGCCGGGGATCGTCGGCATATGATAGGCTGAAGCCTATCCTTCAGCCCATGGAGGGAGAGGGAGGGACGGGAAGGCAGGGAGCGCCGAAAACGCTGCTTTGAAGAGCCCCCCCCGCAGATCACAAACAGCCGGCGGCGATTAGACCCCTCCAGCAGGACATCCCCCTAGTGGGGAAAAAAGGGGGGGGGGAAGTCTGATCGCCAAGGCTCAATCCTGAGCGGTGCTGCGGGCTGAAGAGCCCACGCAGCACCGATCACTGCAGAAAGCCCTGGTCCTTAAGTGGTTAAAGAAGATCTCCAGTCAAAATAATCAAATAAAAAACTGCTTAATTTTTACTATAATTATGTATAAATGATTTAGTCAGTGTTTGCCCATTGTAAAATCTTTCCTCTCCCCGATTTACATTCTGACACTTATCACATGGTGACCTTTTTACTGCTGGCAGGTGATGTCAGTGGAAGGAGATGTTGCTTTCTTTTTTGGCAGTTAGCAGGACCGTTTCTTCGGCAGTGGGGGCAGGGAGACCGCCCTGGGTGCAGACCAGCAAGTAGAAGAAGGGGGGCACAGGCAGAAGGACATAATCGCTAGGGAGGTGGTGACATGCTTTGCAGCCAAATGGAAGAGGAAGATTAACGCGATCACCTTCCTTGACTCCTCCTGGGCTGCCTGCGTCAGACGTCAAGTCATCATCAAGTCACCACCGCGTGATGACACCTGATGTCCTGTAGCGGTACTGCAGGCTGTCGGTGCGCGACGCCCATGGAGGAGTCAGCTTTCCAGGCTCTGTTCGCCTGTGTGTTTTTCTGGCCCCTGCTTCCTCCTGGATGAGCAGCTGGTCACTAGTAAGTAGGCAGATCTACTTGTGACCTCTGCCTGTTTGACTGTCCCTAAAGAGTAAGGGTTCGCGAGTCCAGACTCTACCCTGGCAGTTGGAAACAGCTGTTATTTCCCACAATGCAACAAGGCTGCCACAGTGTAATGTCAGAACCATGGTCCTGACATCACACTGTGGGAGGGTTTTCACCACAATATCAGCCATACAGAGCCCCCTGATGGTCTGTTTGTGAAAAGGAATAGATTTCTCATGGGAAAGGGGGTATCAGCTACTGATTGGGATGAAGTTCAATTCTTGGTTACGGTTTCTCTTTGACTTTTAAGTGCACAGGCATGCATGAAAAAGGAGGAAGTAAATGGATTATGAAAGTCTTGCAGGAGCTGATCATTTGCATGTGTACGGGATCTTTAGAAAGACAATGAACTTCGAGGGTCATTCGGGTTCGGACATTGCTAGAGAACAGACTCGTCGGGGGGCTCCTGTACACACTAGTTTCTTGCCTGAGGTGGTCTTTATCGGCCGTTGTAACGTAATGAATGAAATTGCTCATTTTTTACAACATGACTTTATAAGTTATTTAGTCAGTGTTTGCCCATCTTAAAATCTTTCCTCTCCCTGATTTACATTCTGAAATATATCACAGGTGGTGACAACGTTATTGCTCGTAGATGAATGTTGGTTTACTGATTGTTCCGAAGCCAGCAGAAGTAATACCTCATCCCCCAGAATGCTCTGGGAGGAGAATTTCGCAAAGCTGAACAGCCTAGGCTAAACATCACTAGAAGTGATATGGTATATGGAGGCTGCCATATTTATCTCCTTTTAAGCAATACCAGTTGCCTGGCAGCCCTGCTGATCCATTTGACTGCAGTAGTGTCTGAATCACTCCAGAAACAAGCATGCAGCTAATCTTGTCAGATCTGACAATAATGTCAGAAACACCTGGTCTGCTGCATGCTTGTTCAGGGGCTAGGGCTAAAAGTATTAGAGGCAGAGGATCAGCAGGACAGCCAGGCAACTGGTATTGCTTAAAAGGAAATAAGCATGGCAGCCTCTCATTTCAGTTAGTTCTGAATGTTTAGGCAGATTTCTATGATAACCGAGGAAACTATTGACTTTGATTGCTTACCTGAATTGTATTTGCCCGAGTAAAACACAGATAAAGATCTGTAGGCGTTTTACCTGTATGTCTTTAAGAGGCGGTGAAACTCCAGTTTCACCGCTGAGTGAATTAACAACTGACAAGATGAATGTCGGCCGAGGTTCCGGATTTCAATTCCAGCGTAAGGAGTCGTGACTAATAGCAGCGCACGCGGCAGAATACACAGTTGTGACTTTCCTGTGTGCATAGCAGGGGGACGTCACTGCCGCTCACACATCCTACAGAGCTGCATTCACCACTCAGACCTCACTGCATGGTGTGTACTTGCTGCACAGGGATTGGCTGCCTGGCCTTGCAGCACTGGCATCATGGCTTCATGCTACCCCCACTCTACAAACACCAGGTGGGCTGTCTGCATTGAGTGTATGCTGTCCACCAGAGCTGGTGCTGCTATTGAGGCAAAGGAGGCAATTGCCCCAGTACCCCAACCGCTCGAGGGGTCCCTGTCACTGGAACTGGTGGCCTCCCCGTACTGCTCTCAGTGGCTCTCGCATGTTCGGCATTTCAGCTGCCTTGAAACCTCTCCCCTGTCTCAGCGGCAGCTCCGTCCCGATCCCCATCTTCAACCACACTGCTTTCTATTCTCTATGCCCGGTGCATGTTATTTACCCATAATATGGGCCAGATGGAGAAAACGCAGGCAGCTTGGCTGAAGACGTAGACCGGGGCGGAGCCGCCGCCGGGACAGGTGAGATTTTTCATGGCAGCTGAACTACTGAATGGGGCCACAGGGAGCAGTCAGGGGAGGGACTTAGGGGGTCTGACGCCGCGTGGACCCACGGAGCTGACTTTCATGGTGGGGGGGGGGGGGGGGCAAGTTACGTTTGCCCAGGGCCTGTTCTAGACTTTTTTTCTGCCTGAGGCAAACTGATGAGGATGCGCTCCCCCTATCCTCCCCTTCCCGATTTGGAATGATCGTTCTCAGTCAGCAAGGGAGCATATGCAATAACCTGAGACATGACATGCTGCAGCTCAACACAATAACACCCTGGCTGGCTGCGAGTCTGTGACAAACTGCTCACCCTCAGCCAGTCGGCTGTCCTCCGTTCCTCCTCAGTCAGGACAGCAGTGCCACCTCCTCCCTTCTGCTGTGCAAGTCATATGAAACACTGCTGCTCTCCTGCCTCCATCCCTCCTCACTCACTGTCAGACTCCTCACACAGCACAACAAGCAGCTTTTCCCCAATGCTGCTCTCCTGCCTCCCCCCTCCTCACTCACTGTCAGACTCCTCACACAGCACAACAAGTTGCTTTTCCCCAATGATGCTCTCCTGCCTCCCCCCTCCTCACTCACTGTCAGACTCCTCACACAGCACAACAAGTTGCTTTTCCCCAATGATGCTCTCCTGCCTCCCCCTCCTCACTCACTGTCAGACTCCTCACACAGCACAACAAGCTGCTTTTCCCCAATGCTGCTCTCCTGCCTCCCCCCTAACTCACTGTCAGACTCCTCACACAGCACAACAAGCTGCTTTTCCCCAATGATGACCTCTTCACCTCGCTCTCCTCCCGCTTCTCCTCCTACTCTGACTGCATGCTGTTTGTGTAAACACACAGTACAAACATGCTGCCCCTGTTATCTCTGTGCTTGATGCAAATGTGTCACCTTGCTTCATGAGAGAACCGGCCCTGTCCTTCCCCTAGGGCCCCCATGTGACTTAAACTGGCATCGATGGCCCCATTTATGTGCAAGTAATGGGGGGGTGATTGCAAAGTACTAAAGAGGTACATAGATTAGGAGTGTGCACACTCGCTTGCACACTTCTGAAGATGTCCATTAACAGTACAATTTCAATTGAATTTTTGATCAGATTATTCAGATCGTATTGAGTAAGCTGATGGATTCAGTCGATCTTGAACAATCGCATTATCGATCATTTCCTTAAAGTAATGATTGTTCCGCTTGGCTGGAATTTATATGGATATGATCAAACTGGTGGCCATTAACTATACAATCCCACAGGCGAACGATCATGTATGATCAATCAGAAACAATCATTTGTGCCCACTAACGTGCAAAAAGCTGCTAACCAATTCCCTCAGATCAATAGAATCGATTTGGTTTTGTGGATTGACCCCATCAATCTCATCAGAGTGGTTAGCGAGTTTTCTGCCGTTAGTGAGTTTGACAGATTGTTTCAGATCGATTATAACGATTGGAAATCATTAATGGCCACCTTAAAGGAAGCATAAAGCAAATTGTGCTGCCCCATTATATACGTATCCAGGGCTTCCTCCAGCCCCTTGCAGCCGACATGTCCCACGCTGCATCTCTGCTCGCGGCCGCCAGCCCGGGGTCCTCGCTGTAGCAGAGGACGACCTCAAGGTCGTCCTTTCCTGTGCCTGCGCTGCTGTCAATCAAGTCCATGTTGTCCACAGCGTACTGCACAGGCGTATAACTACTGTGTATGCTCAGTACGCTGCGGAGAACGTGGACTTGACTGACAGCGGCGCTCGAGCAGGCACAGTAGAGAGGGTCGGCCTCTGCACTGGCGGGGAATCCCGGGCCGGCAGCTGCGATCGGAGATGCTGCAAGGAGGAACATGTCAGCTGCAAGGGGCTGGAGGAAGCCCTAGGTAAGTATATCTTGGGGCAGCACATTTCGATTGATGTTTCCTCCTCCCCTCTGTCTCTGAAATCTCTGGCTAGTAATACCTCCCCTCCTCCTGCCCAGACTGAGCTCCCATGAGCCCTTGCTACTGCCAAGGCTCTCTGAAAACCTGTAGGCGTGGCTTGCTTTGTTTATAGGGAAGTAAATAGGGAAGTAAATAGAGTATTAAAACAAAAACAAAAAAAAGTATTTGGCTTGAGGAATGCCCTATAAACAATAGGAAAGGATCACAATTATGCAATGACTAAAAGTTCATCTCGAATCCACTTTAAGAAATGATCAAAAATTGAATTCTTTACTGGCGTGGATCATTTAAATACGATCCTTTTTTTAAATATTAATGGTTTTATTGAAAATATGATCGCTCGATAAACAATTGTACCCCCTAAATACTCGCCGAGGCTCCAGCAACATCTTGTAGCCTTCCTGTGGCTCCTCGTGGCTTTCCTGCGTCCTCCGCGCATTGCAAGCTTCTGAGTTTCCTTGTCTGCTATTTGTTTGTGTGGCTCCGTCTTCCAGCAGAGGTGTTTATTTCTGTTAGCGCAGACATATGGCAGAGACGGGTGTGTGGTGAGAACACTGCCAGATAGAGCTGCTTCCTAGGAGAGCAGCTCTTCCTACATTATTACTATACTATACTGTATATTTACGGTACATAGCACTGACATCTGCAGCACGTTACAGAGTACACAGTCATGTCACTGACTGTCCTCAGAGGAGCTCACACTCTAATCCTACCATAGTCATAGTCTAATGTCCTATCATATTATTATTATTATGTATTTATATAGCACTGACATCTCCTGCAGCACATTACAGAGTACAGAGTCATGTCTCTGACTGTCCTCAGAGGAGCTCACAATCTAATCCTACCATAGTCATACGCTAATGTCCTACCATATTATTATTATGTATTTATATAGCACTGACATCTTCTGCATCACATTACAGAGTACATAGTCATGTCACTGACTGTCCTCAGAGGATCTCACAATCTAATCCTACCATAGTCCATAGTCTAATGTCCTACCATATTATTATGTATTTATATAGCTCTGACATCTTCTGCAGCACTTTACAGAGTACATAGTCATGTCACTGACTGTCCTCAGAGGAGCTCACTATCTAATCCTATCATAGTTATTGCGGCCCCCCGAGCATCCAGGTATTATTTTTACTTGCTTAAGAACACTCAGTAAACAAACACCTGACAGCAGGACCAAAAATGTTGTCACGTGTGATAAATCTAAGGAGTGTAAATTGGGGAGAGGAGAGATTTTACAATGGGCAAACACTGATTTAAATCATTTACTAAATGAAAAAAAATGAATACTGTAAAAAAAAAATAGCGATTTTATTTTAAATTATTATTGATTGATTATGTTGTTTTCACTACAGTTCATCTTTAACTCTAAAACATAGCATATGAACGCTGCCAGCGCTATTAGTTGATATCTCTTACCAGTGGCTGGTTCCCGGAACCTGGAGGTTTGTAGCTGAAATAGGTTCTAGACACAGATTTAAAAAGAGCAGACTGAACGTTTAGCAAGCATGTTGTGTCCCTGAGACTTTAGTGGCAATCATCATGTCTGTAAAATGTGGTCATGTGACTAGAGATGGCTCATCTGAAAGTGTTAACAGCAGTTTCGGGCCCACCCATGTCAGATAAATGACGTTGAAACCGGCTAACCAGAAGCCACTTCCTGCAATGCAGGCTGGCAGAGCAGCTGGCCGTGATCTGTCTGTGGCTAGCGCCCTTGTGGTCTAAAGGTGGCCACTAACATTCCAATTTCTAGCGAAAAATAGTTTGAGCGATCAGATCATTCTGATCGGAAATCAAATATCGTAATACTTTGTTCACTACACCATTAACAAACCAATCTCGACAAGAAAATCCAAATTTTGGTTCGAAGAAAATCTAATAGGATTTTTATAATCGTTCAGAATCGATGGTGCCCATCAACTGAGATTATTTACAACCAATCCGATCAGAATTCTCTGATCGCTCGCACAATTTCTTGTTAGAAATTGGACCGTTAGTGGCCACCTTATGCTAGGTACACACGATGAGATTTACTGCCAGATCGATTATATCCAACATGTCCGATCTGATTTCCGATTTTCCATAAAAGTGATTGGAAAATCGGTCGGAAATCAGATTGGATGTGTTGGAAATAATCGATCTGGCAGTAAATCTGCCAGAAAATCTCATTGTGTGTACTAGGCAGCGGTATAAAACCCTGACATAATATTCAATAAAACATGTTTTTCTACTTTTTATATGCCATACGGTTATCATATTTGCATTTGTGCATAAGTATTATTATCCATTTAGAAATTACAAGTTCCCAAAGGTACAGTTTTTTGCTTTGAGAGCTGACTTTGCATTTTATTCATAACTGGTTTTATTCACTATGTATTGAAGGCAGAAATGCTTTGACTCTCTGTCTGTGTCCAGCAGCTTCTGCACAGTCAATGTGTCACATTCCTCACTTGATACAATTAAGTAAACACAAGATAACATAATCTACAACTTCGGATGCGTCCACATTTCTCTGCACTGAACTTTCCAGCCCTGTGTGAAACCACTTAAATGCTGGTCTAGTATAAAAAAAAATGCTGGTTGTATGTAATATGCTGTAAATAATATTTTAGAGCAAAAAAAGAAATGCTGGGTTTCATTCTGCTTTAACCTCCCTGGCGGTTTAATTATTTTGCCAGGGAGGCTGCGGGAGGGTTTTTTTTAAATTAAAAAAAAAATATTTCATGCAGCCAACTGAAAGTGCCGGCTGCGTGTGCTGCTTTTTTCAGAACTCAAATCGGCCCAGCAGGGCCTGAGCGGCGACCTCCGGCGGCATACCCCGAGCTCAGCTCGGGATTACCGCCAAGGAGGTTAAAGCATACAATTTTGATTTTCCAGTTGTACCAGTTTGATTTCATACTACATGGAGGTGTTAAAATTGGTCAGTGATTGGCCAATCATAATTGAAAGTGTGTACCAAGTTTTAAACAGCATCTTGATGCCCAGCAAACTAAGTAGCTGTGTGAGATGATCGCAGCCTGCACCCCTGGAGGCCTGCAATGCCGTAGCGGATTCTAGTTAGCTGGTTTAAAAAAATCTTTTATCTATTTTAATAGAACAGGGAAAACATCTATATTGTGCGGTAAGCCTCCCGTATCACCGTTAATCGACACCCCTCCCCCCACCGTAATACAGCTCCAACTTCCAGGAAAGGACGAACAGGCAGATGGAAAATTAAAGCTATTCCCAGCCGTCAAACACAGATATATGGCCCAGACAGGATGGGAGGCATCGGAACCTGCAGGAGGCCGGAGCGCTCTGAAATCAACAATAATCAATAAATGGTGGTATTCTGTCATTTCTGGAGAGATGGAGCCTTTTCAGGAAAGCGAAGGCCGTTCCTGGATCTCAGAGATTTATGGCGCTGGCTGCAGTGTCTTCTTACCTAATTGTCTGCAATTAGCGGCTCCTTAACGTTGTAAGACAAAGCGAGAGGGTGATGTCATGATGGGAGACTCGCAGCTGTACTGAGCGGGTCACATGACTGCGTCCGCTGGTGGGAAGATCGCTGTGCTGGGGACAGACAATGGGGGCTTGTGATCTCACCATTGCAGAGGAACACTCAGCAACAGCAGGCTGGATAATGTGGTCCGACCCAACAATAGATTTGACCAGTGGTGTAGCTAAGGAACTGTGGGCCCTGATGCAAGTTTTACAGTGGGCCCCCCCAAGCACTCTATACATAACAATTGATACGGTGCACCAAAGCCTGCCAATGGCAACTACAGTGTCAGAGGTGCAAGAAGGGGATGGGGAACAGTTTGTTAATGATTACCACTATTCATAGCATCTTTAGAAGTGATAATTATGAGCACAGGACCAATAGAGAGTTAATACTGTAGTTGAGGTAGGGCCCCTCTGGCCCAAGGGCCCCAATGCGGTCACAACCTCTGCAACCCCTATTGCTACGACCCTGGATTTGACTCTGTTATTATTATTATTTATTTATAAAGCGCCAACATATTCCATGGAGCTGTACAAAGTAAGAAGCAAACATGGGGTACATAATAGTACAGGCAATGGTTTACCAATATGCAAAATACAGACAATGGTACAAAATACAGAATTGGTAATGGCAGTAGCAAAAGTAACATGATTAATACTGTACAATGTATAACTAATGTCAAGACACAAAAGGGGGAGTGAGCTGTGCCCTTGCAAGCTTATAATCTAAAGAAATAGGGGGGGAAACAAGAGGTGGGGTAGTATACAATATGTATACATAGAGGCATTTTGGTTTTAGGATTTCTAATAGGATTGCAACTTGGCCTTAGGTCAAAGGGGGAATGGCCTAAGATAGAGCATATGCTTGTCAGAAAAAGTGAGTTTTGAGGAAGTGCTTAAAGATATCAAAGGTTGGAGAGTGACGGATGTGTTGTGGAAGGAAATTCCAGAGGAGGGGTGAAGCATGTGAGAAGTCTTGTATACGTGAATGCGAGGAGGTGATTCTAGAGGAGAATAAACGAAGGTCATGTGCAGATCTGAGATTGCGATTGGGTTTTATCAAATCAATTATAAATCGATACAAATTTTGCAGTTCGATTGATATAAGCCAATTTATATCTGCCAGATAATGAAAATGCTTGGTCAAACGATGATAAAATTCTGTCGATTGTACAAGAACCGAGTGCATTTCAGTAATATGTCAGTGCATTGAGGACCCTCCCACACTGCATGCGCTTCCATACGAGTTTTGGAACTCCTGCAGTTTGCTGATTGCAAGGGCACTGTGATTAACATAGCAAACTCTGTAAATGTTGCTTGCATAAAAACAGCTATGCTTTTTGCTTGAAGCAGACCTGAACTCAGAACTTCCTCTCTACTCTAAAAGATAAGCAACAGCATAATAAACTTAAAAGAAAAAAACATGTCTTTGTTACAGCTGATACAAATCCTGCAATAACTGCAGTGTGTCTACTTCCTGCTTTCATGGAAGAAGTTCACAGTACAAAGAGAGGAAGACTGGCACCAGACTGCAGCACAGTAGGGGGTAGCAGGTTACTTGTGATGTGCCTCCGGATCAGTAACACAATCATCCAAGTGTAAAAGTAGAAAAAAGTATCCAGGCACCAGCCACAGCAATGATGCTTAAGTGAACCTTTAATTCATCCCCATACAAAATGACATACACAGTGGTTATGGCCTGACAGCCGTTTCGCAGGGCAACCTGCTTTCTCAAAGGCAACCAAAACCCTTTGAGAAAGCAGGTTGCCCTGCGAAACGGCTGTCAGGCCATAACCGCTGTGTATGTCATTTTGTATGGGGATGAGGGATACTGTAGGGGGGTCGGGGGAAAATGAGCTGAACTTACCCGGGGCTTCTAATGGTCCCCCACAGACATCCTGTGTTGGCGCATCCACTCCTCAATGCTCCGGCCCCGCCTCCGGTTCACTTCTGGAATTTCTGACTTTAAAGTCAGAAAACCACTGCGCCTGCGTTGCCGTGTCCTCGCTCCCGCTGATGTCACCAGGAGTGTACTGCGCAGACACAGAGTGTACTGGGCCTGCGCTGTGCGCTCTTGATGACATCAGCGGGATCGAGGACACGGCAACACAGGCGCAGTGGTTTTCTGACTTTAAAGTCAGAAATTCCAGAAGTGAACCGGAGGCGGGGCCGGAGCATTGAGGAGTGGCTGTGCGGGCACAGGATGTCTGCGGGGGACCATTAGAAGCCCCGGGTAAGTTCAGCTCATTTTCCCCCGACCCCCCTACAGTATCCCTTTAAGCATCATTGCTGTGGCTGGTGCCCAGATACTTTTTTCTACTTTTACACTTTCATGGAAGAAGACAGGGTTGCCACCCTGTGTTTACAAATTGAGGCAGCCATCCGCCACAGCCGAGAGATCAAATTGCAGATGTGATTGATCACAAATGAGGGGAAATTAGACCGGCTAAACGCTAAATACAAACAGGGAGCATTTCTCTGTTTTCCTTCTGTCCTGTGCAAGAGTTCAGGTCCACTTTAAACCTGATGAGCGTAACTTGCGCTGTCTGCACACGTTAAGTCTACTGACCGTTTGTTAATCTACCCCACAGTATGTTGTTTAGCATGCAATTACTTTACTCTCAGCACCGTATTCGATCACCGCTGTTTATTCCTCAGTTGTTTTTTTTCCATTATTTAGACTGAAATGAAGTGTTACCACTAAGTAATTACAATCCTGAAATATTACCAATTGACATTTTTCAGAAGGAGACCTGACCTTTAAGTAAACAGCGTTTTGTGATTAAAGCGGGCTTTCAGAGCGCTGCGGCACATAATCGACAGGGACGCGGGGAAGCGGTTTTTAGAATAATTTAATATATTAAGTTCTTGCCTTCAGGGAGCGAAGTTAATTTAAACATTTACATTCCGAAATACATTTCTGCTTTGGTGAGAGTGACATTGTCACTAAAAACAGTTAAAGTTCATCTCCAGTAGTGGTGGTCCATGGCGGTCAATAAATCGTGGGCCCTAAACCCAGTTTATTGGGTGTTACAGGCCCTCAAATTACCCCTCAATGCAATGCCACTATTTTTTGGGGGATGGGTGGGTTGCAGTGATTGGCGGGGGCGGTGGTTAAGGTTGGGGTGGGATGAGTGGTTAGGGTTAAAGAGGAACTCCAGTGAAAATAATGTAATAAAAAAAGTGCTTCATTTTTACAATAATTATGTATAAATGATTTAGTCAGTGTTTGCCCATTGTAAAATCTTTTAAATCCCTGATTTATATTCTGACATTTATCACATGGTGACATTTTTACTGCTGGCAGGTGATGTAGCTGCTGCTTGCTGTTTTGGCAGTTGGAAACAGCTGTAAACAGTTATTTCCCACAATGCAACAGGGTTCACAGACAGGAAACTGCCAAGAGTACGTACTCAGAATTTCTTTGTGGGAGGGGTTTCACCACAATATCAGCCATACAGAGCCCCCTGATGGTCTGTTTGTGAAAAGGAATAGATTTCTCATGTAAAAGGGGGTATCAGCTACTGATTGGGATAAAGTTCAATTCTTGGTCGGAGTTTCTCTTTAAGCCTCAGGTAGGGTGTGTATGCGAGTGTGGTGGTTAGGGTTAGGCGCCGGGTGGAGGGTTCTGTGTGAGAGTAGAGTTAGGTTTCGCCAAAGTAAAATATTGGTATTTAATACTGATATTTTACGATTCTTTTTTACACTTTAATAGTAGGATATCGGTAAATGTATGGATATTGTACTCTCAGCTTTCCTGGGCGTCCAAATTTCCAGGCGCCCTTTTTATTTTATTACTTACACCTCCAGAGGATCCAGGGGTTTCCTTATACCGAGGTAAATGTCTGAATGCTAGACCTGTGGAGATGACAGGTTTGCTTTAAAGAGGAACTGTAGTGAACATAACATAACAAATACATTTTGTTTATTTTTTACAATATTAATTTATAGTTTATTTAGTCAATATTTGCCCATTGTAAAATCTTTCCTCACCCCGATTTACATTCTGACATTTATCACTGGTGGTGACCTCTTTATTTCTGCCAGGTGATCTGTACAGAATGTTTATTACTGAGAGTTCTATGCAGAGGGAGCTATTTCTTGCTTGGCAGTTGGAAAAAGACGTTATTTCCCACAATGCAATGAGGTTCACAGACAGCACAATGACAGGACCATGGTCATGACATCACACTGTAGGAGGGGTTTCACCACAATATCAGCCACACAGACCCCCCTGATGATCTATTTGAGAAAAGATAGAGATTTCTCATGTAAAAGGGGGTTTCAGCTACTGATTGGGGGGAAGTTCAATCCTTGGTTACAGTTTCTGTTTAAAGTGTAACCGAGATGGGGTCGCAGCAAAAAAATATACATACCTGGGGCTTCCTCCAGCCTCCTCTGTCCTCTTCTGACTCCCAGTTCCGTCGTAAATGGCCCCAGAAGATCCACCAGTCGGGGTCAGTCGGTGCAGGCGCAGTCCGGCCAGGCGCGCTCCCCCATCTGCACCTGCGCAATAGTACTGTGCAGGCGCATAATGCTCCCAGCAACATGAATGTGACGGGAGCACATGCGCGGCCGGGCCATGCATGCGCAGTTGGCCCTGGACTGGAAGACATTCCGGGGCCAGTTGCGGGTGAATGGGGAGTCAGAAGAGGATGGCGTGGAAGCGAACAGGCTGGAGGGGGCTGGAGGAAGCCCCAGGTATGTATATTTTTTTGTTGTGGCCATATCTTAGGTACACTTTAACTACTTTCGGCCTGCGCTTATTGAAATCTACGCCCTGTTTTTGTGGGCTCCTGGCTGGCAGGGCGTGGATTTCAGTTAGCCGCCGCTGCGTGAATCCACCATTTCCGTCGCTCCCCGACGATCGCGCCGCTCAAACCCAACATCTCTCGCCGCAGCTCACTGGTTCTGCCTGTCTCTATGACGGCAGAGCCCTGTGAGCGGGTCAGAGGCAGATTCCATTGGCTCCTGGCCCTTTCTTTCAATGTAAGCCGCTTCCATTCCCTTACATTAAGAGACAGGGTCAGAAGCCAATGAAAGTGGCTCCTGACCGGCTCACAGGAACTCTGCCGTCAAAAAAGATGGCAGAGTGTGAGGCCCAAGATCCCGACATGTGGCGTGTATGGCGATTGCGGCGGTAAGTGCAGCGATTCGTCGTGTTTCCGCCGTTGCTGGTACCGGGGGTCTCTGGTCTTTAAGGGGGCAAAGACCGCTGGTACTTAAGTAGTTAAGAAGAAGATTATTTTTTCATCTTCTAGTTTGAGGCGTCAGGGCTGGTGGGTCTTCATAGCAGACGTACAGTATGTCGCAGTGCACAGAGCGTAGTCAGCGGTGGGGCCATCACTTTTGGGGATCTCTGGGACCCCCGCGTGACGCACACGCTGAACGGATTGCGCGCAATAGCGGTTTGCTTGAGTCACCGGTTAATTGGACGTATGGAGAATTTGATCTGACCTCATTAGCGCAGGATCGCGTTCCCTTAACAAGAGCGTATGATGGAGACAATTATGATGGAATTCTAGTTGACATGAGAAATATGGAACTCTCACAGTCTCAGACTTCACTTGATTCAAGGATTAGAGATAATTGGATTTAAGTCTGCTGTGCTAATAGCGTCTCGCCCACAAGAGATTACCATTATCTACCTTCTGAAGAAGGATGACCTGAGTATAATCAGTCGCAGGTACGAGGATCAGGTCTCCTGACGTCACCAACACACACTGCACTTCTTTATTACTGTACTATAATTATTATATTAAAGCGGATCCGAGATGAAAAACTAACTATAACAATTAACTTGTCTATGTATCTTATCTAAAGTTTAGATAGTTTACACAGCAAATGTAGCTGCAAACAGCTTCAACAGTGTATGATTATTTCTTCCTGTGATACAATGACAGCAGCCATGTTCTGCTTGTGATCATTACACACAGGCAAGCTGCTGTGCATCTCCACCCCTCAGCCTGTGAAAACTTAACTCCCCTCTCTTCCTCTCTCCTCCCCTCTGCCTCTGAAATCTCTGACTAGTAACCTCCTCTTGCCCAGACTAAGCTCCCATAAGCACTTGCTACATGGGTCTCAGGCCTCTTTCACAGTGCAACGTTTAAGTCGCACGTTAGAAAATGCTTCAACGCAGACTAACGCACAGCAATACTAAGTCTGTGCGACATTCACCGTGCACACGTTGCGTTTGTGTGTAACGTGTAGCGTTATTAGAAAGTGCTGCATGCTGTGCTTTATACACGTTATTAACTACGTTGGACTGTTTGCACATGCTCAGTAATGACTTGCAAGCATACTTTCCATTGCTTGTATGCTCTACTGTATGCAACGATAAGGAGGCATTAAGTTGCGGTGCTACTTTTTTGGGGCGTTGCGTTGCAATTTGTGTTGCGACTTTACCGTCGCATCAAACCACAACGTCCTACTGTGAAAGAGGCCTCAGGGTGCCTGGAGGAGCTGTGGGCGGGGCTTGTTTAGTCTATAGGGAATCAGAGTATTAAAAGCATAAAAAAAGTATTTGGCTTGAGGAACGCCCTATAACCTATATGAAAGGAACACAATTATGCAATGAGTAAAAGTTTATATCGGATCCACTTTAAGTCTTCTTTTACATCTTCATAGCATTTCTTCATAGAGTTTTAAAAAATCAGTTTTACAAATAAACATTTTATTTATGGAGCATCACAGACTCGACTCGACTATAAGTCTAGAAATTCAGGTCTGACTCACAAAATAAAAGTATACGGGTCGACTTGTACTCGAGTCAAACCTAAATTTCTGACTTGTAGGCATGCCCATTTGCGCCAATTTACCCAGTAGTAAGTTACAATTTCTTGATAAAGGAAATGCCAAGAAAACATAAGTTTCAAAGTCCTGGCCACAACAATCAACAAGGAAAGGGCAGGGGAAAATACTGGCTGCAGTACTTATTACGGAGGGGGAGTGAATCATAGCTGCACTTGGGGGTCTCTGGAGGCGTTATTGGCTGCACTTTAGCGCCAGGAGAGGTTCATGACTGCAATACTTTATGCAGTGCAGTCATTAATCCCTCCAGTTTTGATGGGTAGACTTATACTTGAGTCAATAAAAAATTCTAGCTACAGAGAGCCACATTTTGGGTTCGACATAAAGAAAACCCGAGGTGGGTTTGAAAAATCCTATTAGGACACAGAGGCAAGTGCTGTATACAATGAGCAGCCTCTGTGTCCTTACAGACTGTCTCCAGGCTCCCCTCGGGCTCTGCTGTCCCCCATAAAGAATGCCAAGCTAGCGACACGCAGATTGTCGCTAGCTGGCTGTTTACCTGAAGGCTGTCAGTCACCGCCGCCCCTCCCCCCACCTCCTCTATAGCGCAGCTCCCTGCCTGTGTCCCTTCCCTCCCCGCCTCCATAAGTTTCCTCCCATCGGCTTACAGAGGCGGGGAGGGAAAGGACACAGGCGGGGAGCCACACTATACAGGAGGAGGGGGAGCAGCGGTGACTGACAGCCTTAGGTAAACAGCCGGCTAGTGACAATCTACGTGTCGCTAGCCTGGCGGGTTTCTTTATGGGGGACAGCAGAGTCCGGGCCGGAGCCTGGAGACAGTCTATAAGGACACAGAGGCTGCTCATTGTATACAGCACTTGCCTCTGTGTCCTAATAGGATTTTTCAAACCCACCTCGGGTTTTCTTTAAACACAAGTTCAACTTATATTCGAGGATATACGGCAAGCTGTACCACGTCGCTTTATCACACAGAAAGATTATTATAATTGATTTATAAAGCGCCAACATATTCCGTGGCGCAGTACAAAGTAAGGGACAAACACGGGGTACACAATAATACAGACAATGGTAGACTAGACACCAATATACAAAATTGCTAACAAAATCCAGAATCTGTACAAAAAATTGGCAATTACAGTGATAAAAGTAACATGATGAATAAAATGAATAACAAATTTCAAGATACAAAATGGTGAGAGAGCCCTGCCCTTGTGAGCTTACAATCTAAAGGAATGGGGGGGAGGGGGGGGCAATAAGTGGGGAAGCATACAGTAAACATACCTAGAGGCAGTGTGTTTTTAGGATAGCTAGTAGGATTACAACTTGGCCAGAGGTGGAAGGGGGAATGGCCTAAGTTAGAGCGCATGCTTGTTAGAAAAAGGGAGTTTTGAGGGTGTGTTTATAGATATCAAAGGTTGGAGAGTGACGGATGTGTTGTGGAAGGGCATTCCAGAAGAGGGGTGAGGCACGTGCAAATGATGAAAGATGAGATGATCACTAGCATTACAGTTCAGCTTTCTATCTGCCGGGCAATGAGCCCCTTCTGATAGTAATGTACACTGATAATATTATTATAGTATTAAAGTAGTAGTAGAACACAGTAGTAGCAGAATGCAGCTATATGGAGTTCTAGGGCTTGATTCACAAAGCGGTGCTAACCTACTTAGCACGTCTAAAGTCTTTAGACGTGCTAACCAGGGTGCTAAGTAGGTTAGCACCGGATTTCTCAATCAGATCGCGCGCAAAGTTTTGCGCGTAAAGTTTTGCGCGCGCAAAGTCTTATGCTCGCGCTAAGTCCCATAGGCTTTAATGGGCACTTCGTGCGGAGCGCTCTGTGCAGTACGCGCGTTTTACGCGCATAAAGTTTTACGCGCATAAAGTTTTGCGCGCGAAAAGCTCGTTTAGACGTGCTAAGGGGGTTTTCACAGGCGTGCTAACAGTTGGCACCGCTTTGTGAATCAAGCCCCTTGTATGTTTTCTACTGGCTTTGGAATTCTCAGAAACAAACATTCCACATAGTCACACCTGACAGGACTAAAGATGTCACCAACTGCGATCATTTCAGAATGTAAATCAGGGTGAGGAAAGATTTTTACAGCGGGCAAACACTCACTAAATCATTTCTAAATGAAAATGTAAAAAAAAATGTTCTTCTTGACATTAATTTCACTACAGTTCCTTTTGTAACCACAACACAAGATTGCCATGGCTTCCTTTCCCCAATGTGGTCACTATTAGGGCACTCCACAGCCCCAGACCCCATTACATAGTTACATAGTTATTTTGGTTGAAAAAAGACATACGTCCATCGAGTTCAACCAGTACAAAGTATAACTCCAGCCCGTCCCCCACATACCTCTGTTGATCCAGAGGAAGGCGAAAAAAACCCCACAAGGCATGGTCCAATTAGCCCCAAAAGGGAAAAATTCCTTCCTGACTCCAAATGACAATCAGATAAAATCCCTGGATCAACATCATTATGCATTACCTAGTAATTGTAGCCATGGATGTCTTTCAACGCAAGGAAAGCATCTAAGCCCCCTTTAAATGCAGGTATAGAGTTTGCCATAACAACTTCCTGTGGCAATGCATTCCACATCTTAATCACTCTTACTGTAAAGAACCCTTTCCTAAATAAATGGCTAAAACGTTTTTCCTCCATGCGCAGATCATGTCCTCTAGTCCTTTGAGAAGGCCTAGGGACAAAAATCTCATCCGCCAAGCTATTATATTGCCCTCTGATGTATTTATACATGTTAATTAGATCTCCTCTAAGGCGTCTTTTCTCTAGACTAAATAAACCCAGTTTATCTAACCTTTCTTGGTAAGCGAGACCTTCCATCCCACGTATCAATTTTGTAGCTCGTCTCTGCACCTGCTCTAAAACTGCAATATCTTTTTTGTAATGTGGTGCCCAGAACTGAATTCCATATTCCAGATGTGGCCTTACTAGAGAGTTAAACAGGGGCAATATTATGCTCGCATCTCGAGTTTTTATTTCCCTTTTAATGCATCCCAAAATTTTGTTAGCTTTAGCTGCAGCTGCTTGGCATTGAGTACGATTATTTAACTTGTTGTCGATGAGTACTCCTAAGTCCTTCTCCAAGTTTGATGTCCCCAACTGTATCCCATTTATTTTGTATGGTGCTAGTCCATTGGTACGACCAAAATGCATGACTTTACATTTGCCAACATTGAACTTCATCTGCCATGTATGTGCCCATTGTGACTTCAAAAGCTTTTCCCCCTGTAATTACATCTTTCTTTGAAGTCCATGTTCAGGCAACTTACAATACCTCCAACAGCTGTCTATACTTAAACTATAATTGTATTTTCTTCAGCCTTGAAAGAAGGGGGTCACATGACTGCTGAGTACTGGAAAGGGGGGCACTGCTGCAGACTGGTGACGCAGGATTGCAGTGAACTCTATGCAGGAGGCGGGGCATGGACCTGATAGTAGTCATGTGACTAAGGCCGTCAAAACTATAAAAATTAAATGCTCTTGTATCAGCAAAGGGCGGATTTGGGGGGAGGAAGTGGATTGGGGAGGGAATTATTATTAATATTTAATACTATTAAATCATGTCCTCCAATTATATCTTAAATCATTTGCTAAATGCACGGAATATTCCTTTGGAATGTGAGGTCAAATCTAAATATTGGCGTCTCCATGTTTTGTTCCCAGTTGCGTCACTTTAAACGTTTTTTCTTGACGTCAGCGAGGAAACATTAAGACATAATGGTGGGTTTGATGATCTATGCTGAAGCCATTTTCCCGTGAAGGTTTCTCTTTTTTCCCCCGCGGTGTATATTCGGAGGACGGCAGACCATTAATCATTCCCTTCATTCGCACAACGCACGTAGAGAATCCATCATCCCAGTCAATGGACCACAGCGGCTCATCTGCCGCCACACGTTCCACTCGCAAAAAGCGTCTCTTTCAGGTCTAATTGAAGTTATGGTTTCGTATGTTTACGTTTCAGACAGATAACTGCTTCAATTAGCAAAGTGGCCCTTTTTTTTTCAGGGAAATTTCCAGATGTCCGTCTAATGGATCTTATTAAAGCAAAAACCTTTTTCATCATAGAATTGACCAAAGCTATTGACTCCGCAAAAGGCCATTCAATGGGCGATGATGATTCAGTAGAAGCGGACTTGGAAATATGGCCATGGTGGACTTCTCTGGTGGGTTCCTGTAGAGGTGTCCTCTGGTTTTAGAGAACCACCATGACTTATGCAAACTTGACTCTAATGCACAATTATCAGAGGCGTAACCAGTGCCGGATTTGTACTCTATACCGCCCTAGGCCACTGCCATCAGCTGCCCCCCTTCAGTAGGTAGCAAGATGACCCCTTCCCTCTAGTATAGGTAGCAAGATGACCCCTCCCCCTTCCCTCTAGTATAGGTAGCAAGATGACCCCTCCCCCTTCCCTGTAGTATAGGTAGCCAGATGACCCCCCCCCCCCCAGTATAGATAGCCAGATGACTCCTCCCTTTCAGTATAGGTAGCGAGATGACCCCTCCCCCTTCCCTCTAGTATAGGTAGCCTGATGACCCCTCCCCCCTTCCCTCTAGTATAGGTAGCCAGATGACTCCTCCCCCCTTTCCCTCCAGCATAGCTAGCCAGATGACTCCCTTAATCCCTTCTCCCCCCCCCCCCCCCCCACCTTTCAGTATAAGTAGCCAGCTCGCCTTCACACCGCAGCAGCCATCAGTGTCACTCATCTCTCCGTTCATCTCCAGTGACCAGTGCAGAAGCTTCCTCTTCCTTTCCATCTCCAATGCTGCCCGAGTCCATAGCCGCTAGCCACAATGCAGACGTGCACAGAGAGCAAGGTGGCTGCTGCACAGGCGGCTGGCAGCAGAGTACCACGGTCAGGTGCTCGCCTGATCTCCCTGCATTGCAGCATTTGCAAGCTTGCACCAGTTTAGCCTGCTGCTTTGGTGCCCTTCTTCCTGTGGTCCCTAGGCTATGGCCTAGGTGGCCTTGGCCTAAATCCAGCCCTGGGCGTAACTCCCAATCGCGGCGTCCAGTTCACGGGGCTTGGGCAAACTGTGATGGGGCTTCTCATGTTCACACCCCACAACCTCCAGGGAGCCTACCTGCCTGGGTTTATAGAAAAGCTGTGCCCACCATAATCCCCCCACAACAAGGTGGGCACCAGGAGTCCTTTCACCCATACCTTCTTTGAAGGGGAGGAGCTGTGTAAGAGGTAGGGACAAGTAGTTGTGACTCTCCATACCCCTGGCCCACCTTGTGACCGCAGTGACTCCGACTCCTTAGCCCTGGCTTTAGATATTAGCGATTAGCTCCAGTGGGCTTAACACCACAGACTTGTATCAGCAAAGCGTTTTTGAAAGCTCCGGCGAATTGTCAGAGCTCCAAAAACGCTCAAAAAAAGGGCTCTAGTGTGTCCCAGGCCTTAAAGAAGCACTTAAGTCAGTTAAAAAATGAGTTTTACTCACCTGGGGCTTCCCTCAGCCCCCTGCAGCCGATCGGTGCCCTCGCCGTTATTTTGGCTGGGAACGCGAAGAATCACTCACGTTCCCATGCCTGTCGGGTCCTGACGGCGAAACCGGAAGGGGACGGGAGGATCAGAGAGACACGGCGAGGGCACCAATCGGCTGCAGGGGGCTGAGGGAAGCCCCAGGTGAGTAAAAGTCATTTCTTTTAACTGACTTAAGGTTCACTTTAAAGTGTACCAGAGCTCCTGAAAACAAAAATATTTATACATATCTGGGGCTTCCTCCAGCCCCATCAGCTTGGATCGCTCCCATGCCGTCTTCCTCCGATGTCTGCAGCTCCGGTACCGGGTCCCCACACTTCCATCAGTTGCCAGTCTAACGTAAGGGAAGTGCGCCCTCCACGTATCTCTTCAGCAGCTTACTTTGTACAGCGCCACGGACTATGTTGGAGCTTTATAAATCAATAATAATAATAATATAGGCCTGGGACCCACAAGGGATCGCTGCTGCGCTCACAATGGCTTTGTGTAGTGATTTTTGGGGCGATTTGAGGGGTGTTTGGGAGCACCATACACTATTCTACAGCGTTTTCGCTTTGAGATTTTTCAGATTTCTAATTTTTTTTAAAGAAACTGTATAAATAAAGTTCCATATACTTACCAGATTTCCTGATGTCTGGCTTCTGGAGTGTAGCCCCGCCCCCTATCACAAGAGCTCCTAGGCCCTTCTCTATATCCAATTAGAGAAGGGTAGATGACCTCTAGTGCTAGGGGGCGGGACTACACACTGTAAATCAGGAGACCTGGTAAGTGTATTAGACTTACTGGGAGAGGACAGTGTAGTATTCACTCCGGTAGTCCGCTGGGGTCTGTTTGGAGTCCGTAGCAGATGCAATTCATGCATAGGCTTCTAAAGGAAAAACACACGCTTGTCTGGTAATTTATCGTGCAGATCGGGACTATCCGGTAAATGACACATAAGAACTATTTAAGCAGACCTGAACTCAGAACTTCCTCTCTGCTCTAAAAGATACACAACAGCATAATAACCTTTTCAGACAAAAACATTTCTTTGTTACAGCTGATACAAATCCTGCAATCAATCTGCAGTGTGTGTACTTCCTGCTTTTTGTGGAAGCAAACATTGGGTTGACATCCTGTGTTTACAAATTAGCTGCTGTGCCGACACCGCCAGCTGACACAGCTGAGAGTTCAAATTGCACTTGTGATTAGTCACAGATGAAGGGGGGGGGATCTGTTTTCCTTCTGTCCTGTGCGAGAGTTCAGCTCCACTTTAATAACATCAGACCCCGGTGACATCTTCATTTTGCGATTCGCAAAGCAGACAAAAATCTTGCACCTTGCCCGAGTATTCTCTGAAAAGCGCTGTAGAAGCTGCCGACATAAATGCATAAATATAAGTGACTGAAATGTAATACAACCACTGTTTTCAGGCCAAGGAGACAAATGCAAAAGTAACACAAAACCTGAATATTTTCTGCTTGCCTCTCATCATTTCCTAATGTTATTGCTATTGATCTATGCACACAATAGCGTGCAAGATTTTCCACGCGGGCGATAATTACATTGGGGGATCGGTAAATGAGGCCTGCTGCTTAGCAGCGCTGATTGCATTAGGCTGACAGATAGACGCTATGAACTGGCGAGACGATTGGAGGGCGAAGAAATGATTACGTATAAATAGCGCGGTCTGTCCAGCTCGCCAACAAACTATCAGTTACACGGAGGAGTCAATATACGCCCGTCTTCTGCGCTCTTCTAATTCTATTCACATGTCTGCATTGGTGGTGGTGGAATTAAAGGGATATTCTACCCAAGTGGAACATCTCAGTTAGGGCTTGTTCATACTATAAGCGCTTTTGTTTTTTAAAAGCGCTGGCGATTTTTAATAACAATTGAGCATTGTTTCTTAATGTGAGTATTCTTACATAAGCGACGAGCTTTCTTTCCAATCGCAAACGCGGCTCTTGCACCATTTCCTGAGCGTTTGCGCTTCAATACAAAGTATAGGGAAATCGCATAAGCGTTTGAAAAAAGCGCTTTGAAAAGCAATTTGATGAGCGCTTTTAAAAATAAATACATTGTTACATACATACTTAATTATTCCGTTCCAGGTCAAAGAGTTCACTTCCTAATTGTCATCAGGCAGAAAAAAAAAATCACCAAACAATAGCGCTTAGAAAAACGCTTAGCAAAGTGCAAATCACAGGGAAAAGCACTTAGAAAAGTGCTCAGCGCTTGCCATTGCGTGGCGATTTATAATGTGAACTAGGCCTTAAAGGGGAATTGAAGAGAGAGGTATATGGAGGCTGCCATATTTATTTCCTTTTAAGCAATACCAGTTGCCTGGCAGCCCTGCTCATCCTCTGCCTGTAATACTATTAGCCATAGCCCCTGAACAAGCATGCAGCAGATCAGGTGTTTCAGACTTTAAAGTCAGAGCTGCCAAGACTAGCTACAGAGAAATAGACCAGCAGGACTACCAGGCAACTGGTATTGATTAAAAGGAAATAAATATGGCAGCCTCTGTATACCTCTCACTTCAGTTCCCCTTTAAAGATGAAGACAATTGATACTGAATTACTTGTGAACGCCTGTAATGGTTTTATTGTCATTAGAGGTGTTTCAACTTTAAGGCTTCTTGCACACCAAGACGTTGCGTTAGGTGCCACGTTAAGGTCGCATAACGTGCACCTAACACAACGTATGGTGCTGCAAGAGCCGACGGTAGAGTGAGCCGCGTTAGGCGGCTCGAGTCCTATAATGTCTCCCAGAGTGGCGCTGATTGGCCAGCGGGACCACGTGATGCGGAGCGAGACACTCTGCATCACGTGGTCCCGCCGGCCAATCAGCGCCCGCCAGTGCAGTGAATATTAAGTAGCCATGTGCGCGGCTACTGTAGCTGGCTCTCCCCGCCTCCTCTCCGCCCCCCACTGCGCATGTGCAAACAGTCTAACGCGGCTATAGCCGCTGTAACGCCGTAGCATGCTGCACTTTGCGGAGAACGTGCAGCGTTACATGTAACGCAACGTGGGCTGTGTGAACAGCCCACTTGTGTTACATTGCTGTGCGTTGGGGGAGCGTTACAGGCGCACTAACGTGCGCCTGTAACGTCTTGGTGTGTAAGCAGCCTAAAGGACACCTGAAGTAAGAGAGATATGGAGGCTGCCATATTATTTCCTTTTAAGCAATGCACATTGCCTGGCTGTCCTGCTGATCATTCCGGCATCAGTAGTATCTGAATCACACACCTGAAACAAGCATGCAGCTAATCTAGTCAGATTTTTGTCAAAAACATCCGATCTGCATGCCCGTGTAGGGTCTATGGCTAAAAGTTTAAAGGGACTCAGAGCTCCCGAAAACAAAAAGATTTATACATACCTGGGGTTTCCTCCAGGCCCATCAGCTTGGATCGCTCTCACGCCGCCGTCCTGTGAAGTCTGCAGCTCCGGTAACTGGTCCCGTCACTTCCGTCAGTCGAGGTGGGGTAGTATACAACAAATATATAGAGGCAGTGTGTTTTACGATATCTAGTAGGAGTGCAATTTGGTCTTAGGACAGAGAGGAAGTGGCCTAATGCTTGTCATATGGTGGCATATGCTTGTCGGAACAAGTGAGTTTTTACAGAGCGTTTAGGGCCCGTTTCCACTATCGCAAATCTGCATGTGTTTCCTGCATGCAGATTCGCATAGCCAATACAAGTGAATGGGCCTGTTTCCACTTGTAAGATTTCCTGTGCGTTTTTCTGTGCAGGATTTTTCTGCACGGCAGAGCCATCAGAATTCGCTTGCGTGTGGAATGCAGGCACATCGCCGCTAATGTATTTAATAGGAAATTCGCATGCTGTTTTGGTATGCGAATTTTCATGCAAATTCACATGAAATCAATGGAAAAGCACACCGGCATTGCCATGATTTAATTCGCATACATCGTCATCCATGCGAATTTTCATGCAAATTCGCAC